>NC_084605.1:30829821-31114821 GCF_033807715.1 Cololabis saira | reverse complement strand
AAAGACAGGCAGGCAGGCAGAAACAAAACAGGATATGCAGGCTGGAAAGCGAGGCAAAAACACACGACAATCTGGCAAACAAGAAGGTGGAAATGGGCCGGTATATGAGGGGAACTGCTGATGAGGGAAACCAGGTGTGGAGCTGGGTGGGGAAGCACAGGTGAAGGGAATGAGTGGATCTCTGGCTGATTAGGGTGGCAGGATCTGGAAAAACAGGGGAGTGAGTAAAACTAAAAAACTACACTGGGAAACCATGACATGGCCTCAGTTTTGGAGGTGCTGATTCTCATCCCTGCCGCGTCGCACTCGGCCTCAAACCGCCCCAGCACATGCTGAAGGTCCCGGTCCGATGAAGCCAACAGGACAACATCATCTGCAAAAAGCAGAGATGAAATCCTGAGGTTCCCAAACCGGATCCCCTCCGGCCCCTGGCTACGCCTAGAAATCCTGTCCATAAAAATTATGAACAGGACCGGTGACAAAGGGCAGCCCTGCCGGAGTCCAACATGCACTGGGAACAAGTCTGACTTACTGCCGGCAATGCGAACCAGACTCCTGCTTCGATCATACAGAGACCGGACAGCCCTTAACAGAAGGCCCTGGACTCCATACTCACTCAGCACCCCCCACAGAATGGCACGAGGGACACGGTCAAATGCCTTCTCCAGATCCACAAAGCACATGTAGACTGGTTGGGCAAATTCCCATGAACCCTCAAGCACCCTACGGAGGGTGTAGAGCTGGTCCAGTGTTCCACGACCGGGACGAAAACCGCATTGTTCCTCCTGAATCCGAGGTTCAACTATCGGCCGTAATCTCCTCTCCAGTACCCTGGCGTAGACTTTCCCGGGGAGGCTGAGAAGTGTGATCCCCCTATAATTGGAGCACACTCTCCGGTCCCCCTTTTTAAACAGAGGGACCACCACCCCGGTTTGCCACTCCAGCGGCACTGTCCCCTTTCTCCATGCGATGTCGCAGAGGCGTGTCAACCAAGACAGCCCTACAACATCCAGAGACTTGAGGTACTCAGGGCGAATCTCATCCACCCCCGGTGCCCTGACAATGAGGAGCTTATGAACCACCTCGGTGACCTCGGCTTGGGTGATGGACGAGCACGTCCCCGAGTCCTCACTCTCTGCTTCCTCAATGGAAGGCATGTCAGTCGGGTTGAGGAGATCCTCGAAGTATTCCTTCCACCGTCCGACGATGTCCCCAGTCGAGGTCAACAGCTCCCCACCCACACCATAAACGGTGCCGGCAGAGTACTGCTTCCCCCTTCTGAGGCGCTGAACAGTCCTCCAGAATTTCCTCGAGGCCGACCGAAAGTCCTCCTCCATGGCCTCACCGAACTCCTCCCAGACCCGGGTTTTTGCCGCCAGGACCGCCCGAGCCGCGGCTCGCTTGGCCTGCCGGTACCCATCTACTGCGTCCGGAGTCCCACCGGCTAACATAGCCCGGTAGGACTCCTTCTTCAGTCTGACGGCATCCTGTACTTCCGGTGTCCACCACCGGGTTCTAGGATTGCCGCCACGACAGGCACCGGAGACCTTGCGACCACAACTTCAAGCCGCCGCGTCGACAATGGAGGCAGAAAACATGGTCCACTCGGACTCAATGTCCCCCGCCTCCCCCGGGATCCGAGAGAAGCTCTCTCGGAGGTGGGAGTTGAAGATGTCCCTGACAGAGGGCTCAGCCAGACGTTCCCAAAAGACCCTCACAATCCGTTTGGGTCTGCCCGGTCTGTCCAACCTCCTCCTCCGCCAGCGCATCCAACTCACCACCAGGTGGTGATCAGTTGACAGCTCAGCCCCTCTCTTCACCCGAGTGTCCAAGACATGCGGCCGAAGGTCAGATGAAACGACAACAAAGTCGATCATTGACCTCCGGCCTAGGGTGTCCTGGTGCCACGTGCACTGATGGACACCCTTATGCCTGAACATGGTGTTCGTGATGGACAAACTGTGACTCGCACAGAAGTCCAACAACAAAACACAGCTCGGGTTCAGATCGGGGAGGCCGTTCCTCCCAATCACGCCTCTCCAGGTATCACTGTCATTGCCCACGTGAGCGTTGAAGTCCCCCAGTAGAACAATGGAGTCCCCAGTTGGAGCACTATCAAGTACCCCTCCCAGGGACTCCAAGAAGGCCGGGTAAATAAAACATCTAAAAAAATAATAAAATAAAATATTCTTCTCTAATAGAAATTAAAAAAGGATATCTGAGCTGAGCACTCAAAAATAAAACTATGTCAGCCAGTGACAAATACAATCAACTCAAGTCCAATGGAACTGTGCTTTGTGCAATTCTGCAACCATCAACTATGAAGAATTAACAATTCTTTTGCAGAAAAATTGTGACATTTTTCATTCGTGCCCACTGGAATTGATAAGGGAATCGTTTGCAAAAAAGGCAAACGATTCCAAGGAATTGAAACCCTGGGAACCGGTTCTCAACAAGAACCGGTTTTCGATTCTCATCCCTAGTGATGTCAGACCGGGGCGTCAGGGAAGCGAGCAGGAGGCCCCCACCAGACTCCAGTTGCCCGACCGGGAGCCCCAGCAAGAGGCAGGTAGGACGGCAGTGAAAGGAAAACCCCCTTCCCTTTTTGATTTTAAGCATTTTCAAATTTTTATTTATTTATTTATATTTTTTTTCCCTTTGTTCCCCCCTAAAAAGTAATATATAAAAAAAAAAATTGTTGTGATGATGGTTTGATAATAATAGCAATGAGAACAACAACAGTAGTAATAATAATGATAATATTCACAATCATGATCATAATCAGAACCAACATGTATATACTAATAATTTCACTCATCAAAATGACAGCAACAATTATTGTTATCATCACAGTCATAATCATGGTTGTAATAATGACAATAATGTGATAATCATAACAATATGATAATGTAGTAATAATAATAATATATAATAGCTATAATAATATATTTAATATATGGTGATATAACAATTTGACAATAGTAATATATAATAGATATAATATATAATATATGATCTTATAATAATATGATCATCATTGATAAAAATAACAATATAGTAAGAGTTGTAAGTGACAACAAATGAACATAAAAGAGAGGGATTTGTGAGAGGAATCAGCTCTGGATGTATTGTATGAAGGGGGACCAAGTGTTTTCATAGGATGAGATGTTATTTTTCAAAATAGTAGTGAGTTTTTCTAGGTTTGAATGATCTGTTAGAAGATTAAGCCAGTGGGTTATGGATATCTTTGTTCTGTCTTTCCAGTTCAAGGTTTTCTTGGCGATGGTTAAAGATATTAACAGAAATGATGTGTGTTGTTTGGGTATATGTGATGAAGAGAGGTCACCAAGTAATGCTATAATGGGGTTTATGGGGATGCTGAGGCCGAGCATCTCTGATAGCCTGTTCACGACCTCCGACCAGAAGTTGTGGATGGGTGGGCAGTGCCGGAGGGTGTGGATGGAATTATCTACGGAAGTTGTACAGAGTGAACAGGAATTATTATTATTATTATTTTGGCTGAAACCCATGTGGTAGAGTTTGTGTGTGGTAATGTGTGTTCTGTGTAAGACTTTGTACTGAATTAATTGGGTTTTGGAGTTGCATGTCATGGAGAAGGTGTTATTACATATGTTTAGCCAGTTGGTGTCTGTCGGTAGGTTGTTGAGATCTGTGGTCCATTTGTCTATTGGAATTGATATTCACAGCCGACATCCACGTAGGCAGGTGGAAGCAGCAACGGGATGACCGGGGATGGGGGGGGGGGGGGGGCGCAGGCCAGAATGCAGCTCCTGAGGCTCCGGCCTGCAAACATGCACAAAAAAGAGAAAAGGGGGGGCCAGCACAAGAAACTACAGGAGCGATGGACAAAACGATAGCTATGAGACATTTATAAAAATGGAAATGGAGAAGAGAGGAAGGGAAAGGGAGAGGAGAAGAAGGGTGAGAGGCACCGCCCAGCGGATCATGTCGGTGCCCCCCTGCAGCATAAGCCTATAGCAGCATATCTACCGCAAAGCTATATTTGAGACTAACTATTATAGTTTTGTTCTATAGCTGCAACTATGACTACTGACTCTAACACACTAGAGTTTACACTACCTAGAGATTTACCAACGCCAGTATGGGCAGAAACAAGGTAGGATGGTTTGTTCATGATTGAGAGTACTTTGTTAGGGGACCTCCTGCCCCTCGGTGACTCCTACGTCTTCAGGTTCTGCCCAAGGAGTTTTCTTTCTTCATGAATTCATTTATTCGTTCATACAGACATCTCTGACCTTGATGCTGCTCCTCTCAGCAAACCACAACAGATGGTATCTGCTACCACAGCTTGGAAAAATGTCCCCATAAGTTTAAGGCACACATTGAAAGAGCTGAGCTTCTGTAGTAAGTAGATGCTTGTAAATCTTTGTTGGTCCTCCAGTCCTGTCTGCCATTCAAAGTGAATATCTGTATACTTGTAGTGCAAGATAACCTCTGTCTCCTGGTCCATGACCCAGGAGAGCTTTGATCTCTGCCTAGTATCTTTTAGCCGGAGCAGATGATTCCTTCTGGTACACTCCAGTTTCCTGTACTTCAACTTCTGTCAGTCTGACATTCCCCAACACTGACGAGTCGAACAAGAACTTCTGCAGCAGACATGACTCAGATTTGATCTCAAAGTCTCAGGTATATATTCCTGAATACTCGCACCGGCTAGTTTGATTAATCTCTTTAACAGCAGATGCCTTATTGTGCAGTTTTATATATAAACTATGCATACATCCTGTTAAAAGTATGGTTAAATTAATTTCGACATTTCTAAGAGGATTTCTCATGTTTTGCCAGCAGAGGGTGGTGAAGAATGGAAAAATAGTGACCTTCCGTCCTAGGGCCTTCAGTAAAACATAAAGCAGCACATGCCAGAATAGAAATCACAGAATTGAAACCTCCTTTTTAACACTAGATATGAGTAACATGTTAATTTAAGCACAGGGATATGAGTTAAAAAGGATGGTGGGCTGCTTTTTTATCTTTATTTACCTCGGTACAATTTATGTGAAGTGCAATTTAACAGGTCTGTTTTATCCTCTGTCGTTAACTCATCTATGGAAGATTTATTTATTCATTTGAAAACTAGTTTCTTAGTACCTGTGCATTTTTAAGGGCGTGTTCAAACAGGCTTTTAACTTTTTTATTATGGTCAAATTATTAACACTTCTAATGAGAATGATTTAAAACTATCACACTACGTCCCATTTGCTGAGTTCAGATTATATCTATTTTATTTCCAGAGATTTCTGTGGGTTTGCAACTGTATTTTATATGCGAAACCCTGCCATGTGCTGGTGACGGCGTCTTCAGTGGATTATCTGTAGCAGAGAAGCCAGCATGACAACACCAACAGGAGGATTAACACGCCACAGGAAATAACTGCCCAATTTCACTAATGACAGCAGCTTGGCTCGGCAGCCTCCTTTTACATAATTACTTTTTTACACTGTAGTCTCATACAGTAGCATGGCTGCAGCATGAGACTGTCATCTGTCATATGCGTGGCGTCTAAGATATTTGGCTACATGCATAATCTCTGCCTCGTGTATGTTGCTGGAATAAAGAGCGTCAACTTGATCCTCTGGGTTGAATTAAGGATGATGACTTGGATCCTGGTGTGAAGACACAGTGAGAGGGGTTTAATCAGTGAGAACTGAGGAATGCCTGCATGGATATCTGACACGAATGAGATCTAATCTTTTAGGGAAAAAAAGTCATGAAAATCCCACAGAAGATGTCACATCTTTGACTCACTAGGTTTTGAACTGAAATTGAACTATAGTAATCACTGGAGACCCAGAAGCCATTATCATTTGCGAGCACGTATAATCGCTATTATGTAACACATCAGATCATGTTTTTCCTTCTTTTTTTCTTATAAAGGCTCCTTCCAGTGTGTGATATAATCCGACCTGTGAACTGTAATGGGTATTGTTTAGAGGATTTACTCCGACCTTTGTTTTCCTCTAAATAGCGCTCACCCTTGTCCTCAATTGTCTTCCACACAAGTAAACACGCTGGTACTCAATTAGTTAATCAGTAATCTGGGATTTTAAACAGCGTTCTTCCAATTTAACCTACTCCTGAATGTTTTCAAACTGTATATTTTTGTTGCTAAACCTGGTTCTCTGCAGGATTTCAACAGAGTAAGTCTTCCTCGAGTACAATCTTCATATCACAAAGCCCCATGTTTTTTGTTTCCTTTTTTCAGTCTTTTCTTTTCATGTATAATCTAACTACATAAATATTACACATTGCAAGTTTCAGAGTGATTAAACTATGATTGTGAACATTTAAAAGATATAGTAGTTGTAAGCTCATTGGGATAGTGTAGCACTGTACAGTATGGTGTAAGAGTGACTCGGAATATTTGACTCAACTAATTTTATGAAGGTTGATTACCTTGCAAACTTGTTTGGAAAAACTCAACGTATTTGAAATTTTAACCCATTCGGACCCATGGTGGCACAAGTGTCACACTGCCTTTAAATGTCCTGGAAGGTTCCTTACACATGTAGTCCACATGGTTTGTGTTATGCACCTCATACTTTTTCTTCTAGTAAATATGGGTCTGGGCTCTTATGGGTTTATGAGGTGTTGAAAAAGGAAGTGTGATTTCATGACCCGACAACGACTCTTTTATTCCCGTTTATCAAAATAAACAGAAATATGTCGTAATTTTTCCAGGCTTCGGTTTCTTTTGTGATGCTTTTGCAAAATTAATGATGGATGATTTCTAACACCATTCGAGACCATTAAATTGCTGCAAAATTACTGGGATATGTACAGAGAGAAAGAAGAGATGAAAGGTGAAAAACTGACATCAAATGTAGCTATCTGAAATTACATTTGTGAAAGTATATGCATAAGTATTTCATACATACTGTATTGTATATCTAATTGTTATTTTTAAATAAAATCACTGCCAGAGCACTCTGAACAATTTTATTGGTGAACATCCAATCTAAATACCACCTCTACTGAACGAAATGGGGTGAAGGCAGATTGACTTCTTCGTACGATGTGATGGGAGCTTAACAAGGCTTAATCTGTGTGTCACAAGTCGTTCTCCTTTCTTCCTGTGAGGGTGTTGCTACTGTTTCCATCACCAGCTTTGACCAAATTAGATCAATGGCCCAAACACCCCCTGCATTGCAACCAGGGCTCAGTTAAAAGGGACAGTTGTTCCAAGAATCTGATGCTAATCTGTGAGAGTTTTCAGTCTGTCCTGAGAAAATCGCTGAATTGCAAGGAAGGATGTGACTGTACGTAGCATATTTACGTGCTAATGCGCAGCTTGTTTATGTTGTAGATGGATCTCTGACACTGAGGACTTGGCTTCTCATTGGGGGAGTCATTGTCTCCAAATATTGGCTTTGCTTCTTTACCGTCTACGACTTTGGACATTCATTTCCACAAAAATACAAAGAAATCACTTGTTTAGCTGAGGCTATTGGGCTAATAAGCTGAGGAGCAAAAATGTATAAATGGTATCACCTTGCAGACACTTTGTCAAACATGAACACTTAAGTGAGCTTAGGTGAAAAGTGGCCAACTTTATGGTGGTCAATTTAACAGCTGTTTACCCGGATGAATAAAATGTATAATTGAAGTCTTTAGGATTTATCCTCTGGAGAGCATGAGCATCTGTCCATTCAACAGATACGTCTTTATAAATTGTGCTTTTTATTATTTTACTTCTTTTCTTATCATCTTATTCAATCATATTTGTTATTTACTGTCTAATTATGTCGAATTATTTACTGTCTAATTATGTCTTGCCGCTTTTAATGTCAATGTAAAGCACTTTGAATTACCTTGTGTTGAATTGTGCTATACAAATAAATTTGCCTTGCCTATAAAGCCATAAAAGATGTTTTTAAAATGTAATGGTAGCTTTGACTTCATATTCCTGATTCTGAGTCACATTATTAATACAGAGTTGGTCATCTGTCTCCATATTTAATCACAGCCAAAATACATAATATCCTGTCCAGGTTTAATGTCTGATGTAAGCGGTGTACGTAAAGGACTGTAATAGCTCATTAGAGCCAACTCCTGTCGTGTTAAAATGAGCCACCACTGACACAGAGGATTTCACCTGTTGAGTAGGTGTTCAGGTTAGTGTAAGAGACTTTTCTCCACATGTGTTTATGTGGCATGGATGTAGCATGGACCAGATGCACATGATTACACAAAATTAATAACAGAAAAACAGCAAAAGACATTTGAACTAGGAATGGGCGATATTTTACCGTTCACGATAAACCCTCAAAAAAATTCCCCACGGTAAGAATTTGTCAAACGATAAATTGAGGAAATGAGAAAGAAAGAAAGAAAGAAATGAGCCGGAAAGAAAGAAAGAAAGAAAGAATTCCTGTTGATGACACTTTTTGTATTTGTATTTTTTTTATCGTTATCGGGATAAATGCCAGAAATTATCGTGATAGATTTTTTTGTCCATACCGCCCATCCCTAATTTTAACTCTCTGAAAGCTGAGATTAAACCCTCTACACTGCCAACATCTTCTCATTTTCATGTTTCAGGTTATAAAAGGTTCTTGGCTGTCACCTTCAACAAGTCTTTATATGCAAAGGTTTTAGTTTTTATACATATGGAGAAAATTGTAAAGCTTGCATTTTTTTCTGGACTAAATTGTGTTCTTTGTTTTTTTAACTCAGCATAAAGAAAAAGGGCAAAACTGATGTTTGACTACCACGCTATCAATTCATTTGTTAAACTGTGAAATCACAGTGATCTTCAGCTGATGTACGTAGGAATGTGATTAAGCTCCCTTTGCCTCAGGTGTAGCTTAATTGCATAATAGCGTCTTAACACAGTCAAACTTTCCTCTCCTTATTTAGAAGTTACATCACTAGTCTGCCTCAATAAAACACAGTTGTTTAATCTGGTAATGCCTGAGATGACGATGGCATGTGAGGTCAAATTCGGATGTTGACCCCTTATTTATAGCAGGCTTCGTAGTTACGGCAGGTAAATAATTCAGGCTGAGCATTTTACAACAACACAGACAGCAGATGAGCAGCAGCATCTGTTTATTGTGAGTGGTAAATGTGGACGGAGCAGCAGTTTAGCTTAAAAACAAGTTGCTGGAGAAAGAATTTGATATTGCATCAATCCAGCATGACATATGTGGGTTCCTAACCGAAAACTTTGGGCTTAATTTAATTGACTGGCATCTAAATGACTAAATGATGTTTATTTTACAACATCCTACAGTGCTAGTGTAAGGATCCGATCATAAGAGCGTATGATATACTTGGCTTTTTGGCAGGCGACATTGAGTTTTCTTTTATTTTGATTTCTTAATGTCTGGCTCCACGATCTTCTGTCCGGTGAGGAAGTTCCACACCCCGCCTCGGTAGTACTCATTCCCAAATGAGTAGAGGAGAGCGTTGAAGATAGGATTTGTCTTTGCGAGAACTGGAAGCACCTACAAGAAAACAAAATTCTTTACAATTTTTAGTGTTTAAGAGTAGTTTTGTCCCTGACTGACAAAACACCTCCCAGTGAGATGTGTAATAAAAATTACACAAAAATGATCTTTAAACGTACAAATGTGGTGATTGGTTGCAAATAAATCCTTTAAAAAGTGAGTCAACAATAAACAATAACTTTCATATTTTTCCTGAAATGTCCTGAACTAAATCAAAGAAAGTAAGTGCTCACCATTCGTAGTTTTGGAGAGACGAGCTTCGCGTTTTCGAAGCAGGCGTAGATACACATGAGGATGTACGGACCCCAGCACATTAGCAACACCCTCAAGGGCATACTGGTGTTAAACTAGGAAATAAAATAAAGTCCACCGGGTTATATTCTGCTTCGTGAACTTGGAATTCAACAAAAACAAACAATCAAGCAAAAAAACTAATATATATATATATATATATATATATATATATATATATATATAAATATTTAAATATATTCTTATATGTGTGTGTGTTTGTGTGTGTGTGTGTGTGTGTGTGATCCCTATATTGTTGATGAATATCAAAGAAAATCATAATGTAGGTCAGTTATTTTGTTATTTTGATGCAAAACATTAAAAAAAAAGAAAATAGATGAACTATTGCTAAAAATAAAAAATAGTGACCTTGCTGCATATCTAGCGAGTTTTCAGATCCCTTTAGTGACTTAAAAAAACTGAATAGTGACAAGTTTAATGTATTTTCTCAGGTGTCACTGAAGACTTTTGAAGACTCTTTTGAAGGCTTGTATCGTCCTGGCTCTTCTCAGCGTGCAGCCCGTGCTGCCATGGGCCCTCCCTCACACCAAAG
Source organism: Cololabis saira (assembly GCF_033807715.1). Classification (NCBI taxonomy): domain Eukaryota; kingdom Metazoa; phylum Chordata; class Actinopteri; order Beloniformes; family Belonidae; genus Cololabis; species Cololabis saira. Next base: position 31,104,486 of record NC_084605.1, on the reverse strand, counting down.
CACTGTCAGTCCTCCAGCAGCCGCTCTCAGCTGTAGTCACAGCACGAGACGTTCATTTCTCCGTGTCTGGACAGCAAATAAATAGTGCATCCACTAACTGAAAGCTGGTCGGTCTTGCACTGGCCCAGCACCATTAAATAATAAATAATTATTATCCATATATAACCAGTACTCGAGTTGTAAAAAAAAAATCAGGGGGGCTGGTGGATTTTATCATATGGGAACAGATAATTTGTGCTGATTACAAATAATATAATATATTACAAATAATAGCACTGACCAAAACACCTGCAGAAATACTGCAGGAATGACATAGCAGCAGTTAAATGCAGCCTTCTGTAAGCTTTAAATATCCACTGGGCTTACATCAAATACATCAAAACACAACAATAAAAAACACTTTTCTGAACTTATCAATATGACTCTGTCCTTCACAGGATAAGTAAAATGGATCACTGCAAAAACTCAAAATCTTAACAAGAATATTCGTCTTATTTCTAGTTAAAATGTCATTTTAGTAAAAAAAATCTCATTACACTTAAAACAAGACTCATCACTGGAAAAAACAACAATTTTCACCTGTTTCAAGTAGATTTTCACTTAAAATAAGTAGAAAAATCTGCATGTGGAACAAGATTTTTTTGCTTGTTATGACAAGATGAATCTTGTCCCATTGGCAGATTTTTCCTACTTATTTCAAGTGAAAATTGACTTGAAACAGGTGAAAATTGTCAAATAAGTTATTTTTCTGGTGTTATTTTTCTGGTGATGACTCTAAACATTGACATAGCAGTAAAACCAAAATCATTGATGAAATGACATAAGGGATGGAAAGGGGGGATGGCAGTTTTACAGGGGGGATGATTTTACACCGTTTTTATTTCAGGGGGGATGCCATCCCCCCTCATCCCCCCTCAACTCGAGTACTGTATATAACCCTTAATTATGTAATGGTTCAAATACATTTTCAATGGCGATGCTCTGGTCTATAGTTAGGACAAAGGAGGGAGGTTTTTTGTAAAAAAAAAAAAAAAAAATTAAGAGAGCCTAGTCATATCGTGGTGAAAGAAAAATGTATCTAGCAACGAGGCTGTGCTGGATGGTTTCATCAACAGGGTGGGGTTTGATAGACTTTGGGTTTAAAAAAAAAAGAAGCTATTTTTATAGCATTAAACACATTGAAATCCTTTCTCTAGAAAAGCAAAAAAAGAAAGACCAAACTACACCCGTATATTGTGATTTGACGGCTGTTTGTCAGTACTATTAGGTGTCGTTTATAATCTAGTTTTTTAGAAGACGGTATCAATCCTCCAATCTAAGACTAAGCCATAAAGTATCATTCCTAGTTGATATTCACTCTTGTAGGCCTATCTGAGTGTTGAGATACAGCAGTGTCAATAATGTCAAATATTCCAGAAAATTGCAGCACATTTACCCTGTAGTTACGGGTTTTCTTGAAATGTTTGTAGGTGGCATCATAACATGACACCATGACGAAACATGGGAACAACAGGTAAAGCCCAATTAGAGTCAGCACGAAGGTGATATAATCCCTGTCAGACAGAAAAATAACATCAAATAATGTAAACAGTTGTAAAAAACAATTAATTTTTTTTTTCTAATTAAATAAAAGCTTGTGCTCATCAAAACATTGTTTCAGAATAATCATCAGTTCAATTTCTGTATGGATCTAAATACCTGTCCCCTCTGGTGTAGTCCAGTGTGCAGCAAGTCTTCATAGGCTCAAAGTCATAGACACCCCATCCCATCAGCGGAACAGCCGACCAGAAGATGGAGAGAGTCCAGATGATGGCGCTCATCGTCATAACCGTGCTCCAGAAGAGCTTCTGTCCTGCAGGATAAAACCAGAAGATTAGCTTGTGTTTAGAGTCATGTGAAAAAGGAAGTACATCCTTTTTTACAATTCCAACGTTTCATAATAAGGATATCATTTTACAAAAATCATATGGTCCTTAACAGGTCTAAGAATAAGGTCATTAAAATGAAACCCCGTTCAGGTCGATACATTATAGGTTTATACATTGCCTTAAGGCAGGGGTGTCAAACTCATTTTGATTAGCGGGCCGGATTTGACCAATTTTTTTCTCGCTGGCCGCACGCTCAAAATAACAAAAACGGTGAGAAATTTTTTTTTCTAATTCTTTTTTTTTTACTATTGTTATCTAATCCAATATCAGTTTAGTTAATTTTAAAGGAAATATGGACTTTGTTTCCACTCTAATTATGTAAAATATATTTCTTCAGGATCTTTTCTTGAAATTTCTCGTTTTTTTTCAAATTATGTAAGATACTTTTAATATAATTTTACAAAGATAAACAGAAACAAGTATGTTTTTTATAGGAAATTTAATTAAAAGCAAAATCTTTCTTATTACATCCGAGATTTTTCCAGTACAATTAAGTGTATTTATTTTTTTAAATTGGCGCGGATATTAACGCCAGTGTGCTGAAAAAGTCAGCACTTCTCTTTTAACTGTTTTACTTTGTCACTATCCTCGTATTCAAAACTGAAATTCTCCAAATAAATATCTTCTATCATCTTTTTTAGCAGTGATATTTTTCTTGCAAAAATATATAATAGTAGTCAGTTAATAAAAATAAACGACCGTCTACAAAGAAATAAAATCGGCAAATGCATTCTAGAAAACAAAAAAATGTCAAACTGCTCTCTTTGTGGAATAACGATGGATTTGTAGAAGAAATATATTATCGGATATGCTGCGATTCATGGCAATTATTTATGCCTTCCTTTTTAGTAAATTAACATTTCGTTTTTTTGCGTTGGAAACTTCTCGCGGGCCGCATGAAAACGTCTCTCGGGCCGCGAGCCGCACATTTGACACCCCTGCCTTAAGGGAATGTGAAGAGGTAGAACCTAATCCTCTCAGGCCTAATGCACTGCAGACTAACAAGCATCCATCTGTCGTGGTTATCTGGGAATGGATGAGTCCATTTAACAAAACTCCTTTGGAGCACTGTGGTACATGCAACTACCTGCATGACTGTGTTTGTGCACTGAAGAAATTTCACACACACACACAAAAAAGAGAGGTAATAGTGTCTGGGGCCCAGACGTAGGAGGCCCAAAGAGCAACTAGCCCACCATTTTACAGGCTTCATCTTCTCTTTAGGCTCCAGTCATGCTCTCCGTTTGAGTAGTTCCAATGCACTCTTGCAGAGCTGCTACCTTGAACATGTAACATACGGCGATTGTTTGCAGAGCAGCAGCACAAATCACACCCACAAAAATACTGTCTGCAGCAAGCTTGAAACCAACACATAAGCAATGCTTATCCTAATAGAAATCAGCCCAGCTAATATAAAAATAGGTTGGCTTTCTATCAATACTTTCTACTCAAACTTTCTACTCAGAAATTACTCTGTCAGTATTCACTGTTTATATATTTTTTAAATTACCAATATGGAGGAAGTAACTCCAACAACAACATTCATTTTGCAAAACTTATCCAGTAGCTTTTTGCAAATTGTATCTCTACTATAGGCTACTTAAGTATTTTTAGATATTAATACATCCAAATATTAAACAAACACGCTTACAGTGTATTTGCACTGAAGATGGAGCCAGGAAATCTATCAGTGAAGCCATAAGTTTGAAGAAAAGCACGGTTTCTGCACCCGCTGGTACACAAGGTGTATGTGATACAGTATTTGACGTAAATGCCATCACCTGCACTGCCCTGCAAGAGTGTCTGCTCTCTTTGCAGCTGACCACATGCATCTCACAAACATTTGACTGCATGACTGACATAGATAAATCTCCCATTCAAGAATATTGCACACCAAAGGAGAGGAGCACTTTGACAGAGCTGAATCCAAAAGTGCTACAACAGTAACTCAGCAAGTTCAGACCATGAGCTACATCTCAAGAGTTTTAGGTTTTAGGTGTTCAAGTCCAAGGCAGTGCAATTCAAAAAATAAAAACAAATATGGCTTGTTTTTAAGGGTTTGGAGAAAGCACCTACTGCTTATTGCATCTGATAATAAGGACAATACTTCTTGAACAATGTGCTTTGGGGAGACAAAACCAAAGTGGAGAGCTTTGCGTCTCACTTTGAGGAAACATCGTATTAATATCAACACGTCATACCAGCTTTCTAGCATCGGGGTAGAGGGGGGATGATTTGTTCAGCTTCTTATCCTGCCACAAAACCTTGGCACCCTGTAGTGACTGAATGAAATCCTCTGTGTAGCAAAGTATTCCAGTGTTCCACCTGTCTCACAGCTAAAGCTTGGTCAGAATCTGGTCACGCAACACGACAAGGATCAGACAGAATGAGTGAAAATTAACTATAATAACTTTGTAAAGAATAGTGGACTAAAATAGATTCACAATGATGTGAAAGATTGGTTATATCATACAAAAAATACTGTTGAATCATAGAGTGTACTTAAACTAGTTTTTACACACGTCTGCATTTTCTTTTAGTTTCTGTTACATAAATAACTCCATGGTGTAATAGTGTTTTTCTGAGATTGTATCTATCTATTTTTAAATTTTTTAGCTAAGGACTGACTGGAGTTTTTATTTCTTACTTGTTTATAAAGAAAATGAACTGAAAGAGGTTGTACCTTCATTTTCACATGACAATAGGATGGAAATCGGTTTCTTCCTTTTGGGATTAGTTTTCTTTTAAATTTGAAGTGATAGGGTTGAATTTACGCAGTTATTATGGAGAAGCTGAACAAGTAAGCACTTAAAGAGTTAAATGTTGCTCCCAAATCTGTAAACAATGTTAATACAGCTCGAACAGAGGGGTCATTGATTGTAAACAGACAGTTTGTTGACCAGAGCCAAGACAAAAATTGATCTGGGGGGAATATGTTGTTGCGAAAGACTCGACACACACTGGATGACTTGTGTGAGGTAGATAATAGTTTATTAATTTCTATCGATGCGTCATCATTTACCCCCTGAGCAGAAACGTCATATTTAAAGTTCTTGGTGTTGCGACCGTGCTTGTTTCTTTTACTCACTGGTGCAGTACTGGTGATATCTGTCCCAGGCAATTGTAGCCATGAAGCTGATGGAGGCCAAGAGCGATATCATCCCCTGGAAAGCGTGATAGTCACAACCTTCTTGACCAAATGGCCAATACCTAGAGGGGACAAAGAAACTTCTGTCATACCCCAGCTTACTGCATTTTTTTTAAATCCACAGAGCACTAGTGGGATTTCTCAGCAGCTACTTTGGAATAATCCACTGGTTCGAGATCATTTTGGCTGATTATCCATGAAACAATGCCCACTCACAACGCTGCATCACAGGCAACATCAAACCGCAGGCTGTTAAAGAGCCCGCTTTTGCTCATCTACAGACTCTAATTAACTTTATGTTATGGTTAATTTAGAGGATTTTTTTTTTTTTTGCAATGATAATAATGTTTCTTATCCCATAATTCATTGTCAAACCTTGCCACTTTCTGGCTGAAATAATCCAGTTTATGTCGAAAAACTACGCACCATGGCATCATTTTAAAAATGTGTTACATACTTAAGAGAAGAAGAAAAAGTGCGACAGACAAGTTGTTACGAGGCTGTTGACCAGCAATTTCTTCAGAGTGGGGTTATTGGAGCAACTTTGTAATTTGCAGACTTTCTATATGCACAAAAATTTTCAAGACCTTTTCTTTGATGCTGTGTCATCAGAAAATGTCTGCCATTATCATCCAAATAATAACACTAATTATTTAAATAATTTTATTGCCAAAAAAACCCCCAAACAAACCTGTGAACTCACGCAATATAATCATACAGCACTTGTACTTTATGCACAATACTGTTCTGCAGTAAGTCTTAAAAATAAAAATGCTTATAAACTCAATAAATTAGTGGGTTCAGTACAGTAGAGAACATTATTGTCACAGAACATATTTCTTAAAAGTGGAAACCTAAACTATTAGTTATATTAGTATTATATAAGTCTGAACAAAGTGGGTGGTTATAAAGAACTGTAGCTCATATTTATATGAGTTTATAGAATTTAAATGTGTTTAAAAAGTCTGTGTCCTCTGTTTGATACCTGAGATAGCTGGCATATGCAGCGGTGAGCCCGTTTATATTCAAACTGATGTCAGCCAAAGCCAGATTGAACACAAGGAAGTTACTAGGAGTTCTCATCTCCTTCACACTGATGAAGGCCAGGACGCTGATGGCATTGAGGAAGAATCCCAGAAGGCCTGAAAGTGAAAATAAATCAAAGATTTCCCTTTAAAACAAGAATTACCAGTCTAGATTAAACAATTTTACATAAAAGATTTGGCCACAGTCTCAATCTCAGCATAAAGTTATTCTAACCTTTATGGTCCACAAAAAAATACAATGATTTTTGGAGTCATTGTGGTTTGCAGGGTGTAAACTGCACTCACAAAGATGAAAAAAAACAAAAAAAAAACATTTGCATGGATTGCTAGTATATTTTATATGCTATGATGTTTTACAAGCTGGATCTTTGTTTTTAGAGTGCACTGTCTCTTTATGTCTCTGGGTAAACCCTGGTCCACTTACCTCCAACAAGGAGTGCAGAGCCGAAAGCAAACATGTCATAGTCCGTGAATCCATCCGGTAATGTATAGGCTCCCATGTTTAGATGCACGAATTCACGTTTGCACAAAACACAAGCCGTGCAAATAACCACCGTCTCCTCCAAAAATATCGCCTTATAAAGGCTCTTTCACGTGAAAAAGCATAAAGAGCCTAATCTCAGTTAACCCCCTTTGCAATCCTCGCAGGAATGTCCTAACGAGCGAACTTCCTACAAAGTTTTATGGTCGCAAAAAAAGTTTGCACACGATGTTTCATGTAAACGCTCAGAGTGGTATGGAGTCAGATCTTAAATAGGATTTGAAACCCAGGCTGGATAGAAACTTTGGACTTTACTCCAACAATTTTGTGCATTTCAGGTTCCCGTCTCTGACAGAAAAACATGATGGGAACATGGGAAATGTTGTCTTTCACCGGCGTGTCAGTTATTCACGGGCATCGGAGTCAATTTGACTTGATTTCTGACAGGAGTAAAGTTGATACTACACAATTCTGTTCTTATCTCTAACATTAGATACATAATACATTATAGGATCATAGGATCATTAATACATAACATAATTCCATTTGTCCTCGGAAGTGGGGATTTCCTAGTTCCCAGTTGGATTTTTCAACTGGAACGCCCCTCGAAGTGGGATTTCCCACTGGGAAAGTGGGAGAGTCTTCACCACCCCCGAGTTCACATTCCAAGATGGCTGCCCCGGTTGTAAACAGTAGAAGAGAGCTCTGTAAAAATTCGTAGCACTTCATTCTAGTTTTGGTCACACTAAATCAGTCGTGTACAAGTATTGTTTGGCATATATATGCTGCTATAGTGTAATTTACATTTTTCATGTGGTATATGCGAACTACAAACTTGTTTACCTACTTTGTAACTGGAACGCTGATACCTCGGCTGTGACGTCATTCCGAGTTCCGAGTTCCGACTTCCGAGGTAAATGGAACGCAGCATTAAGAATATGATCCACAGCATAAGTGTGGGCACCCTGCACGTTCAGTCACGCCCCCTTAGAAAGCAGCCAATCAGATCTTGTAAATGTAGGAGCTCGTCTATCGTTCATTTTGAGTCAGTTCAATTCATTTCAGCTCACCTTTATATGCATAGTGCTATTTACAAGAAAAACCATTAAATGACAACACTAGTCCTCCACCTTGGGTAACATTTGTACCCCACATCCACAAAATCCTACTGAATGCATCAGAATCAGAATCAGAATCAGAAAAGGGTTTATTGCCAAGTTTGTTAAACACACACAAAGAATTTGTTGTGGTGATTGGTGCAATACAATACAAATATAAAAGCAAATATATAAGAGATAAAATATATAAACAGAAATGTACAATATGAGGTTTTTTAAAGTGCTGGATATGAGTCTGTACAAAAGTTACTTAGGATGTGCGTTAATGTGACGCATAAGGTCAGGATTGGAATATTTACGTTAATGTAACGTAGAGTGGGATGGGGGGCAGTCCGTGGTAGACGGGGGAGAGGGGGGACCGGGGCCTTGTTGATGAGGACAGCTGCAGACGGGAAAAAAAACAGTTTTTGTGGCGTGAGGTTTTGGTCCTGATGGACCGCAGCCTCCTGCCAGAGGGAAGAGTCTGGAACAGTTTGTGTCCGGGGTGGGAGGGGTCTGCTGCAATCTTTCCTGCACGCTTCAGGGTCCTGGAGGCTGCAGGTCCTGGAGAGATGGAAGATTGCAGCCAATCACCTTCTCTGCAGAGCGGATGATACGCTGCAGCTGCTCCTGTCCTTTACAGTGGCAGCAGCGTACCAGATGGTGATGGAGGAGGTGAGGATGGAGCATGTGGACAGTTCTCTCAAGGTGTTTCTAGGTTTACAGATCTTACAATGGCCTCCACCTTTCTGAGCAAAGTAGGCCTCCGCTCCGGCAGGAGGTCCCCCCTTATGATCCAGGTCCCGATCAAGGTTGCTCCCCACCTAAAGGGGAGTTTTTCCTTGCCACTGTTTGGCTTAAGGTTTTTCTTCCACTAGGAGAGTTTTTTTTACCTGCCAGTGTTTATGTTATGTTTATGTAATAATTGCTTGGGGTCATGTTCTGGGTCTCTGGAAAGATCCTAGAGACAACTTCTATTGTAATAGACCAGAGGTCGGCAACCCGCGGCTCTAGAGCCGCATGCGGCTCTTTAGCGCCGCCCTAGTGGCTCCTGGAGCTTTTTAAAAAATGTTTGACCTTTTTTTTCCTTTTTTTCTCTTTTTTCTCCTTTTTCCTTTTCTTTCTTCTTTTTTTCTATTTTCTTCTTCTTTTTTCCCTTTTTCCTTTTTTTTCTCTTTTTTCTTACTTTTTCCTTTCCTTTTTAATCTCGATATTTCGACTTTTTTCTCAAAATTTTGACTTTTTTTCTCAACATTTTGACTTTTTTCTCAACATTTCAACTTTTTTCTCGACATTTCGACTTTTGTCTCAAGATTGTACTTCAACATTAATCTTGACATTTCGACTTTTTTCTCGAAATTTTGACTTTTTTATCAATATTTCGACTTTTTTCTCGACATTTCGACTTTTTTCTCGACATTTTGACTTTTTTCTCAACATTTCAACTTTTTTCTCGACATTTCGACTTTTGTCTCAAGATTCTACTTCAACATTAATCTTGACATTTCTACTTTTTTCTCGAAATTTCAACTTTTTTCTCGAAGTGCATAATGAAAAAAAAATCTTCCCCCAGTTATAACTAATATAGAAACATGCAGCATGTGTTGCCTTAATTCTAAGGCTGATACAAGACTTTTCATTTTTTGCGGCTCCAGACATATTTGTTTTTTGTGTTTTTGGTCCAATATGGCTCTTTCAACATTTTGGGTTGCCGACCCCTGTAATAGACGCTATATACCGGTAAATAAAATTGAATTGAATTGAGTAGCCTACAACTTAAAACAATGTAATTTTCTTCTAACTTCTCCTGACCAACTACTTTCAGTTGGCAGGCAGCTGCTCAAAGGAATCATGTCTGCATGCTGCTTGTTGGCACACGGTCTGAGGCAGGAGTCAAATGCTGTCACAGTAGGGCATAAAAACCATTGGGGCTTTATTACCCTGATCAGCTCACTACAATTGTAGTCGACATCTTCATGTGGCCTATAACGGATTGGTGACCTGTTACGGGTGTACCCCTGCCTTTTGCCTGGAGAGAACTTGGATAAGCTCCAGCTGATCCCCGTGACCCCATATAAGAATAAGCAGGTATAGAAAGTGCATGGACTGAATTTCCCTTCTACTTATAGTTCCTGATTCCTTTTTACAAGATGCAGTAAGTTTAGAATGTCAGTTACGAAAGCAGGTAAATACGTCCGGACCATATCCTCTGCCTTGAAATGTTGACCAAAATAACTCTTCAAATCAGGGAAGCAGAAAAGTGACCTGAAACTCCTGCATTAGCATGAACCATTTTAATGCAACATTTGTGCAGAGTCTGATTGCTGCACTAATCTGTCCACAGATTACCACAAACTCATTAACTCTGTAGTAGCGACGTGCCCCAGTGGACTTATAAAAACCCATTTTCTGAAACTGCCCACATTGTCCTGACTGTGAGCCCAGACGTCCACAATTTCAGCAAAAGAAAACTGCTGTTTTGATGCTCATGACTGCATCTGTTCGTCGGACACAGGGGACAATAGAAATGCTGAGCTCTCTCATTTGGAGCGTCTGATTGAGAATATTACGGGATGTCTGCTGCCTGTAATCCACACAGGACGGCGGCTGGTAGTTTGTTCAAAGCTGTGGCAGCAGCAGCGTGAGGAGCATAAAGCAACATGGTGCAACATTTCACAATTCAAAAGATTCAATAACACAATGAGTTAATCTGCTGCAGCTGAGGGTGATGAAACTGCAGCTCGCCTGATCCAACCCGACAGAGGACGTGAATGCAGCGGACTGATCGGCTGCTGGAAATGTCAGATGCAGAACTGTAATCAAAAGTTAATTCATATGGTGAGAACTGAACTGAGGACTGGTTACAGTCTGTACAGCCTTAACATGCCGACATTAAAATATAGTTATATATATATACTTTTATGTCTCATTTCTTATCTCAACAAGCTGTATCTATTTTGTTTCACTACAAATGAAAATGTGGAGTAATACCTGCCGCCCCAACTGACCTGAATACCCACTCTGTAATAGTTTTTCTGATGTGCAGCGGTTAAACAATGGCAAATAGTTAAGAACTCAGCGTAATCTCTTGGTTTTGCAATGAAATAAAGCTTTCACTGTTGGATTTACACCAAAGCTCAGGAGCAAGTTGACAAAATGAAATCTGTTTGTTTTTTTGCCATGATATTATGACGCGGCATAAGAAGTTAGACACAATCAATTAAGTTACCTCAAGTTATATTTCTGGGGAAATGCTGGTTAAAGGTGAATTCTCAATTTTTTTCTCCACAAGAACCAAAAAGGGAAAACTAAGTTTATCGGATGCACTGTTATGCAAAAGGTTTAAGTCATAATATTTGACATTTTGTTCCAAAGTGAATAAAGTCAAATAATATAATGTCACGTTTAGCAAGTCATTTTTAGCGGTTACTGTAAGTTGCTATTTCCAGGGCTAGCTCCAAGGTAGCACCGTGGCTAAGTGGTTGGCACTGTTGCCTCACATGTAATGGAGAAGGTTCCTAGTTTGACTCCCGGCCCGGGCCTGGCGGGAGTCTTTCTCTGTGGGGTTTGCATGTTCTCCCCATGTTTGCGTGGGTTCTCTCCCACAGTCCAAAAACACATATTTGTGTGACTAGAGCCTCCTTTCAGCAAGCTCAACTCTTTCTAACCTTGTTCCAAATGGAGATAATATCCCAATCAGGTTTCTTTCTTCTGGACCAGCTGTCAGCTTGTGTTTGATATGCAGACACCTTGCTGCCCAGCATCTGCTTTTTCATGTTTTTGTCCCTCTCTTCCTATCTTACTGCCGTTTTCTGTCCTTCTCGTGCTCTTTTTTAATCTCTCTATGTCAGTTTAAACCTTTACCAAAGTCACCAGTCACATGAACAGAAATATTAAGATAAGATAATCCTTTAATAGTCCCACAGAGGGGAAATTTGCAGTGTTGAGTATTGAGTAAATTGCAAGATTGCATTTACCTTGCTGATGTTATGACTGAAGGTTTCTTTACAAAAAGCTATTTAAACATGATGCTTTTCTCGAAAAACTCAAAGTTGTCCATCAAAGCCTTTCATTGTCAGCCTCAGAAGAAGAAACAAGAAAACAACAGATTAAACCTTCCTCTTTTATTGTAAAATATAGATTTTACTCTCATGTTTTCCTCTTAGAAATTATAATTATTGTGTGTTTTGAAAATGTTAATGACTCAAAAATAAAAGCATGCACATGTTGCATCAGGTTATAATGAGCAACGTAGAACTTAAGGGTTGTAAGTTACTGTTACTGACTGTTACAGTTTTACGTGCATCCACAGTTTTATAGGTTGAATAACATACATTCAGTTATTTAAGGCAATGCCTTGAAACAGGAAATGCCAGATTGAGCTAACATAGAGCAGCGGTTCTCAACTGGTCTGGGTTTGGGACCCACCACCACCACTTAATGATGAGCTGCGACCCAAATCGTGGAAAGTTTTAAGCTTCTCAAATTTATTTAATGAAAAGATAGTGCAGTTTGAAACCTTTGTTTGTACAGAGTAACAGTGATTCCATGCACAAACATGAAATAAAAAAGTCAACAACTTTGAAGTACGTCCAAAAAGACTCAAAAATATGTAACTTTACTTTATGGGAATGGCCTACGACCCACTGAAAACAGGTCCTGACCCATAAGTTCAGCACGGTGATGTGTGAGGACAGGTGCATGCTTGGAGGTCTCTTTAATTGAGGCAGCCCTCCTGAAAGAAATGGAACAAAGAGGAAATGATAAGAGACAGAGAGATGACTGGATTAAAGGATTTGAAATCCCCCCATGCTGCCATGTCCTTAAACCTTTGCACCTGCAAAATACCATCAGGGACTGTGACAACACATGCGTCATCCTCAGAGTGTGTCACAAGCAATCCCGGTTACCGACTGGCTCTATATTGATTTTTATCTCTTCATCTTACACTGTAACAACCGTAGCACAACAATAGGCTTAAAGACAGGAGCTTATGCTTGGATATTGACATTTGTTGCCTCTGGGTTTGTTTTGAAGGTGGATATGAGAGAGGACTTTTAAATGTTATTAATATTTACATATGGTGATATAAAGGGGAGCGTGTGAAGGAAAGAGTTAAACCCAAGGTTTGATCTTTCTATTGAGAGCTTACTTTACTCCATACTTTCTTTCAAATTGGGAAATCAACAAGGAAATTGTACATTTTACAGAAGACATAATGGAAAAAATGCATAATATAGTCTGTGGATCACCTGTGTAAAGAAATATGATTTTATTGCCATCCCTTGGCTGAAACTTTAACTTGTGAACAAGAGTGTAAAACTAAAAAACAACACTCTCAGTCCTTCGCCACTTCCATCTAGTGGCCAGTTGTTGTATTGTAAGTCTATTTTCTATTTAAATTAACAGTTTAGAGACGCGCAAAAAAAAAAAAAAAAAAAAAAGAGACGCACAAATATAGAAATAAGAGCAGAAACTGTAATATATATCAGTTTCAACATGTATATGTATATATACATACATATAAGCTTTGGTTATAATAATAGTAAGCCTAATATAGATGATAATAATAATAATAATAATAATAATAATAATAATAATAATAATAATAATAATAATAATAATAATAATAATAATAATAATAATAATAATAATCACTCCATTTTGCTACAAACAAACAAAAAAATCTGCTTCACATATCATTTAGTAGGTTTAAGGATTTTGCTAGTTGCATTCTCCTTTTCATGAACTTTGGTGCTCTTCCTCGTTTATCCGGAAATATTTAACCAGCCACCTCTTTAACCACCTTGGAAAAATGTCTCTCTGAGAAAGAAAGTGAAAAGTGAGCAGCCAATCAGCTCCCAGGAAAGAATAGCCTAATCGTGTGAATGAAAATAACCCAAGTCCTCCTCTAATCCCTGCCTATCCTTTTTATCTGAGGATTCCGACCAGTAGGAACAGTTTGGAGCTGTGAGCCTGTGAACCATACGATGCATCCGATGTCCCGTTAGTCCGCTTTGCAGCGCCTTTTTAAAAAAGTATTTATTGCTATTACCGGTAGTTTAGTTTCTCAGAGTTGTGTCCGCTTGTAGGGGAAACATGAGTCCACACTTTGCTGCTGCTTTTTGTTTGGCTTTAGTTTTTCTTCCTCCGGTGAGCGCCTCATGTCCTCTGCAATGCAGCTGCTTCTTCCACAAGCAGAGCGACGGCTCTAAAGCAAGGTAAATTATATGAATCATACGTCAATTATTGCATACAAACCAATTTTATAGCTCCTGTCCTTATTGTAGTCACTTGTGAAAGAATCAATTGGGGTTCCTCTTTAATCTCCTTCGCTTGTTAGGTGGGTAGTAACGAGTTACATTTACTCCGTTACATTTACTTGAGTAAGTTTTGGGAGATTTTGTACTTTTAGGAGTAGTTTTGAATCACTATACTTTGTACTTTTACTTGAGTAGATTTGTGAAGAAGAAACTGTTACTCTTACTCCGCTACATTAGGCTACGTTGAGCTGTTACTTTTCTTTTATCCCTTTTATCCGCGTATGCGTCAATCTCATGACATCACTGGGTGATTCTTTGGGAAAAATGTTTGTTTTTGCATGTTTTGTCACATTTACACAGACTCAAACACACACAGAGTTTCTATGAGTTCATGGGCTTGTTCTAGTTCTGCCTGGTTAAAAAAGAAAAGTACAAAGGCTTGACATTTTGTGCTACTTGTGCTTAATTAATTTTTTTATTCTGTTATTTTATTTATTTTATTATTTATTAAAGTACTTGAATTTACTTTAAGCAATTTTTTATTTTTTATTAATTTTAATTTATTTTATTGATTTAATTTGCCTGAAGATGATTATTTTGTACTTTTGTCTGTTTGAATGGTTGTGTTAAAAAAATAAATCAGAAGTTACTCAACAGTTACTCAGTACTTGAGTAGTTTTTTCCACCAAGTACTCTTTTACTTTTACTCAAGTAATTATTTGGATGACTACTTTTTACTTCTACTTGAGTCATATTATTCTGAAGTAACAGTACTTTTACTTGAGTACAATTTTTGGTTACTCTACCCACCTCTGCTTGTTACTGACTAATAGTTACATATCTTTACCTCAGAATATTTTTTTTAAAATGAAATTGAAGCATAAGCTATATTTCATAGTTCTTAGTTTATACTTCTTCAATCCTCCAGTTTAAATAGCTTTAATGTAAGTTGTCACATGACCAACATGTTTGTTATTTCTTTCTTGCAGGAGTGTGCTCTGCAATAATCCAGCAATCTCTTCTGTCCCATCAAATTTCCCCATTGACACATCAAAGTTGCGTATAGAGAAGACAACTATTTCACGCATTCCCAACGACAGCTTTCACTACCTCAACGATCTGGAGTTTCTCTGGATGTCTTTTAATTCCCTGAACTCACTGAATGCTGGTAGTTTCCGGGGACTTTGCAACTTGGATGAGCTCAGGTTGGATGGAAACTCTCTCACATCCTTCCCCTGGGAATCTCTGACTGAGATGCCGATCTTGAGGCTCCTCGACCTCCACAACAACAAGATCTCTGCCATCCCTGCCTCGGCCAGCACGTACATAAAGAACATCACCTATCTGGATTTATCAAGCAACAGTCTCACCACTCTCCCAGCTGATGTCCTCACGTTGTGGCTGAGTGTGAAGCCAGCTCAAGACTCCGATTCCTCCAAATTAATTCTGGGTGAGGATCTTGCTGTGGTATTTCAGGAAACTGGACATTTGTCTTTAAAAGCTGCTTTATTTGAGTTAGGGATTAGTCTAATTTTTGTGACCAGTGTGTCAATCAGACGGACTAAACCCATTTATTTTAACTCTCAGCTGTTCTTAAATGACTTAGCGTTGCGTAAACTGATTGCATCTTGTTTTCACTGCAGGTCTTCACGACAACCCCTGGTTGTGTGACTGTCGACTGTACGATCTGGCTCAGTTTCAGAAGTCCCCCTCATCGTCCGTGGCTCTCATCGACACTGGGTTGAGGTGTTCTGATCCAGAAAGCCTGTCGGGTGTTTTTTTCAACGAGGTGGAGCTGCAGAGGTGCCAGCTGCCCCGGGTGCACACGGCCGTGGCCCGTGTCCGAAGCTCTCTGGGCAACAACGTCCTACTGCGCTGCGGCACGTCTGGAGTCCCCATCCCCGAGCTGTCCTGGAGCCGTGCTGATGGCAAGAAAATGAATGGCACAGGTGAGCTCTCCTGATCTCAGATGGGACAAGTACAGAACTGCATCTATTTGTGTCCAATAGGGCTGGGCGATTTTGGACAAAAATAAAATCCCGATTTTTTTTCTCTGAAAACCCGATTTTCGATTTCGATTTCGATTTTTTTGGTAAAACTACAAAAAACAATGGAATAAATTGTTTCAAATATTTTATCTTTATTTTTAAAGAAAAATAGCAAAAAATTTCCCTATTGGGAATTAAGTGAAAGATACTGTAAGAGTTTAGTAAAGTGACAACATTTACAATTTTCTTGACAAAACAAAGATGACTAGACGGGCTCTGTCTGTAATGCAGCCAGCTGCAAAAAAGAAAAATCGATTTTCCGATTTTCCTTTTTTTAACATCGATTGTGATTAATAAATCCGATTTAGATTTAAAATCGATTAATCGCACAGCCCTAGTGTCCAAGTTCAAATGTAATTGAGATTAAAGTTATTTATGTTAGTTAATCTGTTTATTTGTGTGCTTTTTTCCAGTTCAAGAAGAGATTTCAAAGGAAGGCATCATTTGGTCAATCCTGAGTGTGCCTGCAGTCGCATACACAGATTCTGGGAAATATGTGTGCAAAGCAACCAACTTTGTGGGCGCCACAGATGCTATAATCTCCTTGGTGATCACGGACTCCATCCAGTCGGAGGAATCGCTTGGTGGCGTTTCTCGGAGAGGAAGAGGGAGGAAGGCTGGTGCCGTTGGAAGGGCAGCATACCAGGAGAAACTCATTGCCAGATATGTTCCCCCACCTACCAGAGCTCCTTCCCAGCCCATTATTGAACCTCTTAATAGCAAAGGTGTGACTGGGAAGTATGAGGTTGAGAGCTACAGTGTCTCTGACGATGGTTCACAGAGTAAACTGCAAGACCCCAAGAAGCCGGGGAAGGGGGTTCAAGATGCTTTAGGTAACTTAACAGCCAATGCTTCATCTTTACAGCAAGCTCCTGAGAAGAGAGTGGTGCGCTCTGTGAAGGTAATTGGAGACACTGACCACACGGTCTCTCTGAACTGGCGAGCACCCACTGCCACAAATGTAACAGAATTCAGCGTCCTATATGCCGTTTTTGGAGACAGAGACATGCGGCGCATCAATGTTAGTGCTGGAAAGAACCGGATTACCATCGAAGGCCTTGTGCCAAAAACAAAGTACATTGCTTGTGTTTGCGTCAAAGGACTGATACCAAAAAAGGAGCAGTGTGTAATCTTCTCAACAGACGAGGCCGCCAGTGCCAGTGGCACTCAGAAGCTCATCAATGTGGTGGTGATAACGGTGGCGTGCGTGATCGCCGTCCCCCTGACGCTGATCGTGTGCTGTGGGGCACTAAAGAGACATATCCAAAGACTGTTGGGGCGACAACCAAAGGACATCCAGGACTCGTATGTCACATTTGAGACTCTTGGCCCAGGGGGCAAACCTAAAGGGATGGAAGGCGAATATCTGACCAGGCTAAATCCTGATGAATCCAACAGGCTGCTGTCAGCCAGGACCAGCCTAGATTCAGAGGCCATAGCCAGGACTGAAGGCTTACCTAATGAGTATTTCTGCTAAAACCAAACAGAACCTCAATCACCGCTGAATACACTTTTGTTTTGCCTCTGGTGTTGCTAGATAAAGTGCTGGGCTGCTCAGAGACTCATTAACCTCAAATGTGTCTCTATTAGGGGTCTTCAGAGATCACTGTCAGCCCTGGATGTACTGTATGAGATTATTTTACAGCCTTTTTGGAATAAAACCAGCCAATCATTTGGCTGAAAGCAAAAAAAAAAAGGGAAGATAATTACAACGACATGGTTTAAATATTGCTATGAGTGATTGCATTTTTGTTACGTTTCTTTCATTTTGTCACGGACTGTTGAAGGTGATTTGTTTGATGAGAAAATTGTCTTGATAACCTAAACTCTCATAAACCCAATACATTTTTTTCTCTTTCTTTTTTTTTCAGGAATTAACTTCTTTATGTTGAAATTTATATTTAAAACAGAAAATGTTTAGAGAACCAGCAGTCTGTCAGTCAGTATGATGTTAATGTGCCAGGTTTACTGTTGGCTGTGAAACCTAATATACAATGCATTTTATAACATGTAAATATTTATAACCTCGAATTTATGTGTATGTGCAAATATACTCAATGAAAATAAATATTTTTTATATGGATTCATGATTAAATGTTTTCTTTTAACATCCCAGCACGTTACTTCTGAGGCTGAAGTTTTGTTATGAGCATTAAAAGTCCAAATTGAGGCAGGTTTTTTTTCTCTTTTTTCCTTTTATGGCTAAGCTTTTTAAGAAAAAAGGAAAAAAAAAACAAAAAAAAAAACAAAACAACTTGAAGCAGTTTATAATATTAAAACTAAAAATGTATGTGAAAATCGTTTTAATTAGGGAGCATGACTTAGATTAGGATAAAAAACACAATTAAAACACTTTTTTTAAATTTATATCAGAATTTTAAATGCCAGTGCATATTTTGTAGGATAAAACACTCGGTTACCATGATTCAACATGCAGCTATTGCTTTGGTCCAGACAGAAGTATCTGAGAAAACATCACACTCATCACCAGGTATCCATGTTTATACAAATGTACATGTGGTTTGGTGATTGTGACTGATAGCACCATCATGAGGTAGAGCACCCAGTGAAATATTGTATATTTTCGATGGACATTCATTACATTTTGTTTAGATATTCACTAAACAATCCATCAAAAAAATTTGGGCTGTGCTTCTTTGGTTTACGTCCTGCAAAACTAATTACGTTCATATAAGGTTTGGCAAAACTTCGTACAGTTTAGCAGGTACAGAACATGAATCTGTGAATCTATGACATCAACTCCCTCCTGTTCGTGGCTGGAGCCTCCATGGACATGATATACATCCACTAAGGCATGGAAAAACCTGTCTTACTCCATGCAGAAAAGTCCCAGCTACTATTTCAGTTTGTAAATGTTTTGATGAGAGATGACAGTATTAATGCACAGCTCACAGTGTTGTATGAAGAAATAAGATTTGTGTGGACACACCTGGTTGAATTTCATTAATAATGCTTAATCAACTTAATGGGAGTTTATTTTTGTCCCATCAGAGAAAAAAAAATGTGTCAAGTATTCAGGCTGACGAGACTCGAATTATACCAAAGCAATTAGGTTAATGATTCAAACTTTAATCTGCTCACCTGTTAAATTAAAATACATCTCTATAAAAAGCTCAGGTGTTGAAAGAGAAATGTTACTGACTGAAGAAAAGATGATGCGGATGATTTTCTACCATCACACATGCTTATTATGCTGACTCGCACTCAACCAACCTGAGAGACAACCAGTGTTCAGATTATTGAGGTCAGATCCCAGACATCTGTCTCAGTCTCTCTACAGCCCTCCCTCTCAGCCCCGCTAAGCCTGATGGGCTCCGGCCCACTTAATACAAACGGGGCCTCCTGTCTTGTTGGTGATGCTGCTTGGAGGGGGGATGATTAAATTAAATTAGACTGATGCAAAGTATTTTTGGGTCATAGCTAAAAGAAGAGCTAGAATATCATCCAAAGTCAAAATAGCATCATTTGTGACGAAAAATGTTAAACATTTGGGTGCTTTCGAGCAGATTTGACTATGTTGCCTACATAAAGTGGACCACTGCTATAAATACCCATTTCCTGTGCCTCACATGTCATTTGGTGTCTTAAGCATTACGTCAATAAAGATTAAGGTAATAGGCTTTCTCCCACACGGCTGATAGGCATGTCCTGCCCTCACAGGCCTGATTCACATGCTCGTGTAAGAACATGGACGCCTTTTATGTTTTGTTAGGTATCTCTTTGGTATTTGATATCATCAGCCCTGGATTCTCAACTTGTCCTTTGGGTTGCTCCTGCACGGATGATAACTTGGGGAGGTAAGCGACCATTAGTAAGTGAATTACTAAACCTTTCACGAGCCGTTCATGTGTTAGCCATGACCTTCTTTTTTAACTCTATACTTATTGCTTTAAGTGTAACCTGTCAGCCAAAATATTATGAAAGCTTGAACTATTTTCCATAGATTTGTGCAAATCTTGTAAATCCTACATGTGTATTTATGTAAAGTACAAAGAATGCACCGTATGTTATTAATACATGTATCATCAACTATTTTAGATCTTTACTATGTATGGAAACCTCCATGGATAAAATTCCAATGGACATTTCTGACATCTTCACTAAAATCCGAATTGAAAACTGCCACCTGACTGAGTTACCTCAAGGCTCCTTCTCCCAAGTCACCAACTTGGAGTTTCTTTGGCTAAATTTCAATGAGATCACTGTGATGAACATCAAAAGCTTGGAAGGGCTCAGCAACCTGACAGAGCTGAGGCTACAAGGGAACAAACTGACCTCCATACCTTGGACGGCGTTTCAGGACGCACCTAAACTCAAAATTTTGGACCTGAAGCACAATCTACTGGATGTGCTACCCGAACATGCTCTGAGATACTTGCCTTTTTTGACCTATTTAGATCTATCCTTCAATCAGCTTAGCATTATATCAAAAGAAGTATTTATTAATTGGCCTCTTTATCAGAAAGCACAGAAAGCTTGGGAGAAAGAAGGAGTAGTGTCCAATGTTGTTTTGGCTCTGCACGACAACCCCTGGTTGTGTGACTGCCGCCTTAAAGGCTTTGTTGAGTTCATCAGAGAGGTCGGCGCTCCCATCATTCTGATGAACTCTTACCTGATGTGCTCAGCACCTACCTCCAAAGCCAACAAGTTTTTCCATGAGACCCAATTAAAAACATGCATGAAGCCAGAAGCTTCTGCCCAGGAGACAAACATCAGTCTACCTCTTGGATCGAATGCAACATTGACCTGTATAGTCAAGGCCAGGCCAAGCCCAACTATTCAATGGATATACAATCTGAAGATTATAAGAGCATTTGCTGGTAAGAATCTTTCTTTGTAATTGCTAACATACATTCAAGAGTTCTGGTCATGCTTTAGGAGAAGAGAGGTATACGTTGAACTTGACCTCTGATGTTCTACTTTCCTCTTACAGCTAAAGAGATTCAGACAGATGAGGAGACGGTCACTTCCCAGCTCTTGATCCCTTCTGTACGCTTAGCAGACCGAGGACTCTACACCTGTACGGCCAACAACTTCATAGGACACTGCTCTGTCAACATGACACTCAACATCAACTCCTCCAACTCCTCTGTTCCTCTTCCTCCACCTGTCCCAATGCTGTCATCGGATGACAGCCCCCACATCGATATCCGCATCGCCAAGCAGACAGTTTACGGCATCACGTTAGAGTGGCATGCAGCGACAGAAAACCCAGCGGAAACTTGGTTCACCATACACTTTGGTAAATACGATTCCCCCAAGAAGGAGATGATCTACATCGGCCCTGGAATCAACAGCTACTCAGTCAGCGATTTACTTCCCGTCACCAAATATGAGGTGTGTGTAACGCTGAAGAACCATCCACCCAGGGTAGGCCAGTGTATTGTGTTTGTGACAGGAAATGATATCAGCGAGCTGGAACAAAGAGAGAAGCTCATCCACATTATAGTTATTGTGTGTGCCATGGTGCTGGCCGTGCCCGCGGGCATGTATGCCTGCACCACAGAGGCCAGGTTCAGCTGTTTGGATCACTGCGTGAATATGTGGAAGAAACGTAGAATGCCTGGAGAGAACCTGCAAGGAACGGAGAGACAGGGCACTTTCGACAGCCTGCAGGGAACCAGTGATGAAGCCCTGTGTAGGGACTCCGATGAAAAGCCAGTAAAGAGGCGGAAGTCTGAGGATAGGAGTAAAGGAGGAAGTGCAGCTCAGCTGTACTAGCAGCAGGGTAAAAACTGTACATTTATGTAAATGTGAAAATAATGGCAGTTCTTAGTATTGGCTCTGGTTTGTGCCTTTTTCCCTCCCAGCTACTTTACAAGTCTTTATGAATGTTTATGAATGAAGTAGTTGTCCCATTTCCCTTGATAACAAGATCATTTTTTCCATTATATCAAGATAAATCCTCTATTTCTCGTGGTAACGAGCTAATTTTCTTCCGTTTTCCAGTGATAACGATATCATTCTCAACCAAAAAAAGAGGAAATAATATGTATGTATGTATGTATGTATGTATGTATGTATGTATGACCCTTTACGGCTTCCGTAGTTTTGCCATCCAGCTGGAAACAACTTTAGAACAGTCATTCTTCTTCTTTTTTTTTTTTTTGGATTGGTGAAAATTGCTTGAAAAATGGATGTACTTCCTTGACTGAAAAGTTGCAGTATGTATAAGAGTACCAACTGGGGTTATTTTCAAAGTAACTGTATATTTCAAGTGATCAATTCAAAATGAAGATGCCTTTCTTCCTTAAAGGAACAATCCATTTACTTTTTCTTTAATATTTTAAAACTGCACTTCGGAACTTAAAATTTAATGTAAAGGTATTAGTTTCTATCTATCTATCTATCTATCTATCTATCTATCTATCTATCTATCTATCTATCTATCTATCTATCTATCTATCTATCTATCTATCTATCTATCTATCTATCTATCTATCTATCTATCTATCTATCTATCTATCTATCTATCTATCTATCTATCTATCTATCTATCTATCTATCTATACACATTATAATAATGTATTGTGTGAGAGTTTGTAAAATACTGTTCATCTTTATTATGAAAATAAAAACCCTGTATTTTTTATTGTCTTCTTTTTACAGTCCCCACACACATGTTGTCTTGTAATGGAATGAAATGTTTTTCATGTGGATTAAAGAGAAGACAAATGCTGAGACATGCTCAGATTTTTCTGTACAACCATTGAGAGGATTTATTACATAAGCAGTGTTTGGCAATGAATTCACATACGCCGTTAAGCAGATTAAACTGATTTTCTATCTGAATCCTTGTCAGCAGGATATGATATTTCCATTTAATGGCATCTTTAAAGCCAACTGTATCTGCCCAGTGAATTATACCGAAATATAGATGTTAAATTAGTTTAACTTGTTGTTAATTGTTCAGTCAATGCACTAAGCTGGGTCATCTTATAGCCACCTGGCTTGAGGTGTTGTTTACAGCTACTTTAACTGATGAAAGACTCAAACAAACAATTGATTGAGATATATATATATATATATATATATATATATATATATAACTTATATATATATATATATATATATATATATATATATATATATATATATATATATATATATATATATATATATATATATATATATATATATATATATATATATATATATATATATATATATCTGCTGCTTAAGCAAGACAGGGAAAATAAAGCATTTAAGTGACCAGGTTTCTTAAGCAATATAAATGAATTTAAATACTGACTTGTTTTAATGAAAAACTCTCAGAAATATCCAAATAGCAAGAAAACCTCTCAAAAGAAAGATTAGAGAAAGATTCAGAATTTAATGCCTGATGTATCATATTTGATATTTTAATCTGTTAGACCTCTGTACCACCCCAATAATCAAACTAAATAAATGAATAAAAAAAACAATAAATAAATAAATAAATAAATAA
The DNA here is from genome assembly GCF_033807715.1 of Cololabis saira. Taxonomy (NCBI): domain Eukaryota; kingdom Metazoa; phylum Chordata; class Actinopteri; order Beloniformes; family Belonidae; genus Cololabis; species Cololabis saira. The sequence continues at coordinate 31,081,007 of NC_084605.1, read as the reverse complement.
ATAATATAAATGGTTTCATACAATATTTTTAAACTAAAACATATAAAAATTAATCTAAAAAAAATCTATTTAAAATGAAACAAAACAAAAAAGTGAAACCAAATAATAGCTCTCCTCCATGTAAATGATTTTGGAATATTTATTTAAAATCAAAACAGTACAAAGACGGTACAAATATGTTACTTCAAAAACCAGGCATTTGTATTTCATATTTATGGTATATAGTTGATCTCAATTTATTTCAACAGAAATAAAATGAGATATAGTCAGATACGCATTATTTATTACAGCGATGACATCTTCTTTGCCTGCAGTTGAAGGCATTAAATGGACATGGACAGTAATAGTGTGTGGACCTCAAACGATTGACGAAAACTACATTTAAATATTTATGAAGAAAATTGTCCGAGCGAGTTATTAACACGTTACTTTGCAAGCTTGAATTGTTAAAACATCATCAACATCTTGTTGGGGGTGGATTTGCTTATAATATCATATTTACTACAACATACAACTGGAAATCCTGTCATATACAGTATATTTACATATATATACTTAAAATAATACAATGCTGTACACTTAAAATGGACATATGTAGTTTAATATAAAAGCATTTTTCTATAGTTACCTTACTAAATAAAGCAGGCTTGTTTTTCTACAGTGGCACATTGTAATCATACAAAGGAGCAATTTCTCAGCTTTGAAGCGGCTGATGTAACACAGTAAAAATATGAACACATAATTCCTTTAGCACTTCATTATAAGCAATATTTTCCCATGACCATTTCCTTCAGCTGCATGTTCCTGAGCAAGATTACACTTCTTTCTTTTCAAGATTTATTAAGAAAAAAATCCTATTTTGTGTTGAAACCATTGTAGAGCTGTGAGCATTACACTTTTCAGGATGTTATGCAACTCATGTATACACAGTAAGTCTTTGTAATCCTCTCTCAGGACAATTTACATTGCTGCTTCATACTGTTAAAATGACGTAATCCGTAATATGGCAGTGTGGTGAATTATCTGTGACTGTCCCACCAACTCAAGCTTTGACCTCGGTCAAAACTCGGTCAGCTGAAGACGCAGCACACCCCACCTCTTTAAAGTCTTGCCTTAAGACATAGAAATCTGTAAACTGTCCTGTTATTACCTTTTACTCATGAATAATCTCTAGGTTGGTCCACCTAGTGACTTTGAACCACAGACTTGTGTAGCTTAAGTTAATAATAACCTTGGTTGCTCTCATTGATTTTTTGCTCCAGCTTCATTTTCAGCTCTGACACCAAAGCAGAGCTCAAGTTTCCCTCTTTGCGGCGGCCAGACTTTGCTTTCCTTGATCCTTTTGAGGCCAGCACACCAGATATTGTCGGAACTGCCCGAGGCCTCTCACTGAGCCGTGTGATAGATGGAGGTGGAGGCGGCAGACAAGGAGCAATAGGTGGTGGAGGCTTGGGTCGGGGGCTGCCAGGCTCCTGCTGGGGGCTGCTCTCTGGATCAGTGACGAGGAACTTATCTGCGTTGTTGCTGAACTTGATAATTGGCAAGTTCCAGGGCTGCTGGTCCCTGGGTTTCCTTTTAATGATGCGGCGCGCTGGCATGATCCGGTTGGACTTTGTGTTGCGCAAGTACATAGCCGTAGAGATCAAGACTGTCAGTCCTACCAATACAGTAATGATAAAAGTGACCATGCCTAAAGCTTTCATAGGATTGTCCCTACTTTTCATTAAAAAGGCCGCCATAGGCCCCTTGAGAGGAGTCTGTAAAAGAGCACAAATACAGTCATTTGAATCTGAGTCTATGCCTCAATGCAGGATGTGTCTGAAGCATGGAAAGCAAGCGATGTGAATGTGCATAGCACTGACAGAGGAGGCCCAAACAACATGTCTACAAACCACACAATGCTTTCACACTCACACACAGTCACCTGTCGTCCTACGGTGAAGGACTGCTGATGCAAAGCTAAGATCTAGGAACAACTCTAGTTGTTGGGAATGCGTCTGGCAGTGCGGTGCATTAGCACTGATGAGGGTTGGACGAGATGGATGATGGTTCATGAGACAAGAACAGTGATGTTTGTGGGAAAAATGAAAAATAATAAAACTAGAAAAAAAAAATCCAAATAAATCTTCATCAATTTGATCAATTTTGGTTTCTAGCTCGTAAAATAATTTGTAGAAAATATTGAATGTATACATTCTTTTACACTGTTAATATATTTTTATAAAAAATAATTTTTTATCTGTACATGAGTTTTTAAATATCTATATATTGCTTCAGTACTCCCCTAATGAAGGTGCTCAAGTACTCTTTTACAGACAAGTTCCAGCTGAGCTGGCCACGCCTTGCGGGCTCACAGTACCAGTTACATCTTGACTCTGCGGATGACTTTAATATAGTTACTCTCAGGGTGGATTCGGGACTTTTTCACCGCGCTACAGTACAGGACTGTGGATATGCAGATTGTCAGTAAAATGAGGGAGGTGACAACGCTGGATAAAATTCCGATAATCATCATCGGACGCCTGCTGAGGCCCATGAAGTACGATATAATTCGACCTTTGATCTGAAAAGCACGATACACAACACAGAAACAAAAGCCAAAAGCATCAAGTCAGCATGTAGAGTGACAGAATGAATGCAAAGCAAGCGAATAAATGAAATGTATGATGAATGAAAACTTTAAATGATACGATGGTTTTCCCCATTAAAAGTTACATTTTATGACAGAGACTAAAATGAATGAACTCTATAAACATACTGTACATTCTGTAGTTAAAACCATTTACTTCATGACCAAAATGCTTAAAATACGTTTCTTGTCCAAAAGATGCGGAAAAAAAACTAAAAATACAACAGTAGCACTAAAACACACCCTGAAAAGAATATAAAGGGCCAATATTTTGATCCCAGTCCTATAGATCCACTTGTAAAAATCTACAAATATTGTCAAGTTTATTAGTCAAAGCATTGAATGTAGTTTTAATATCTTTAGGACACATGCAGAAGGTTAGCTTCATCAGGCTTCAGCTCTGGTTTTGGTAACTCTGCAGGAAAACAACCAACCAGTGTTATCCTTCAAGGACAGAGAAATATGGCCGACTGCAACAAGGGAGCTGATTTAATCTAAAGCAGAAGTGCAAAAAGGGTCTACTGCCTCAAGTTAAAATGCTTTAATCTACAGCTCAGGTGTGCAATAGGAAGTAGTGTGAGCATGCTGCAAGTCAAAGCAAGTCTTACCGCTTCCGTGATATCGATATTGACCACGGCCGTTGTACTGAAGGACGGAGAACCTCGGTCCCTGGCCTGCACCACCAGAGACCACCTGCAGTCCTTCTGCTTGGTGATGTTCTGTACAATCTCCATCGACTTGATGAAGGGCTTCAGTTTGATCTCCCCAGTGTCTGCGTTGATGTCAAATGCGTTGTCAGGGTCGGCTGTCATGATGGAGTACTCAATGACGTTGTTGGGAGACTCTGCGTCGTCGTCCATTGCCTACATGGAGTAACAATTTACACAACAAGAAAATTCAAATTTACTTAAACGAAAAAAGCGAATTGCTCATTTTTTCATCTGTTATCGTTAAGTGTGCCAACCATGAAGCGGCCTTAGAGCCTGAAAAATGAAGCCAACCCCTGCAACTGCAGTTTCTTGAATGACCACTTGAGGCTGATTCAAAAAGCAAGTTAGTTCCTGCAGATCCCTTTACTCCAAATCAGAGCCCCTCTTTCTCTGGCTAATGAAACATGACTACAACCAGTACTGGAGTTGAGGGGGGATGAGGAGGGATGAGGGGGGATGGCATCCCCCCCTGAAATAAAAACGGTCCAAATCATCCCCCCTGTAAAACTGCCATCCCTCCTTTCCATCCCTTATGTCATTTCATCAATGAATGTGGTTTTACTGCTATTTCAACATTTAGAGTCATCACCAGAAAAATAACACCAGAAAAATGTGACAATTTTCACCTGTTTCAGTTAAATTTTCACTTGAAATAAGTAGGAAAATCTGCCAGTGGGACAAGATTTATCTTCTCATTACAAGCAAAAAAATCTTGTTCCACTGGCAGATTTTTCTACTTATTTTAAGTGAAAATCTACTTGAAACAGGTGAAAATTGTTGTTTTTTCCAGTGATGAGTCTTGTTTTAAGTGTAATGAGATTTCTTTTACTAAAATGAGACATTTTAAATAGAAATAAGACAAATATTCTTGTTAAGATTTTGAGTTTCTGCAGTGATCCATTTTACTTATCCTGTGAAGGACAGAGTCATATTGATAAGTTCAGAAAACTGTTTTTATTGTTGTGTTTTGATGTATTTGATGTAAGCCCAGTGGATATTTAAAGCTTACAGAAGGCTGCATTTTACTGCTGCTATGTCATTCCTGCAGTATTTCTGCAGGTGTTTTGGTCAGTGCTATTATTTGTAATATATTATATTATTTGTAATCAGCACAAATTATCTGTCCCCGTACGATAAAATCCACCATCCCCCCTGATTTTATTTTACAACTTGAGTACTGACTACAACCAAATGAAAAAACTTAAAGCTCCATAAGAGGAGTTGAAAAACCAAAGGCAGAAGTCATGGGGACGATATCCATCTTTTATATCCAGTCTTTGTAGTGAAATTGCTTCCTGACCCAAATTAAAGAGGCCAACAAAACTTCTTACGTCTTTGTAACATGACTCGAACTCAATATAATGACATTATGACACAAAGTAGTAATCAATAAAGTAATTCTGATTCTGATTTTGTTGATGAGATTTAATTTCAGTGAAATTAATTGATAAGGAGCTTATTCTAAGTTTTCAAAATACTGAAAAACCGGCCCCAAAATATATGAAACTTAAAAGACTGCAAGCTGAGAATATTTGGGAATGTGTTTAAAACAACAAAAAACATCTGAAGTAGTTAACAGCTGAGGCTGTGTCTTTGTATCGGCGAGATGAAAATGATGCAGTGTGATTTACCTCAACTTTGACAGGCATGCCAATGATCATGGTCTTCTCCACTAGTGTCTCGTCAAATTCTGGAGGGTGGTCGTTCATATCAAGAACGGTGACAAAGACTTCAGCCAGGCCGTACTTGCCCTCCGAATCCTCAGCCTTGACGTAAAAGTTGTATTTGGACCTGACCTCTGCGTCTAGGCTGGTCCAGGGCTGTGTGGAGATGAGACCTGATGACGGGTTGATAGTAAACCTGCGGGGAAGATCAGTTACTGCGTGAGTGGCAGCTGCAGACGTCCATTCTGTGTCATCACCAACAAGCCAGTTGTTTCAGACACAGGCATGACATTTCACTGCAAGAGATACTTCAAGCCCAATTCGCTGAAAGTTTAGACAATATACAAAAAGGGAGGAATTAGGGAAAGTGAAGCTCTTAATGAGCTCTGTGATGGACTGTTGACCTGTCCAGGGTGTAACCCCTGCCTGTTGCCTGAAAATAGCTGGGATAGACTCCAGCAGACCCCCGTGACCCTGCACAGGATAAAGCGGGTATAGATAGATAATGGAAGCTCTTAATGCATTTGCTTTTATTTCATTACACATGATATGAAGATGTTTTGTCTTTTTTCAGCTTCATGTTGTTTGCTAATATACATTCATTCAGGCACATATGATATTGAAGAAAATTGCTAGAGATAGTAATGATGTAAAATGTATTGTACTATTTCTTTAAGATGTGATATAAATGTTTTTTTTAATACTTTTTGCACAAGAAACCCCCCACTATCCATCATAACCTTTTTCAGAATATAAAGGGCAATGGATCCTTAAGTGGACACCCATCATCTCTGATCAATCACACTTGTTCACACCAGGAGCCATCCTTCATTAATTGGTGATACATCTACACAAACACTTTGCCATGCACTACAAGAAGCAGCTTTCCAGGGATGTACTTGTACTTTTTTAAAGTCAAGATAAGGCAAAACCACATTTTGCCACATTGTGAAACTACGGATGATGATGAAGAAGTTTAGAATAAAAAAAAAAGAAAGGGAAAAAAGACACAACCACTCAAAGCGTATTATTACACTTATTAAACACCCTAAAGTTGTCTTTTTTTAAAACAGGAGGCATGGGACAAAATATGAAAAGAGATGTTTCATTACTTGGTATTTTCACAAAACACTTTTTATAAGAAGAAATGGCAACATAACGGAGTTGTAAAAGTGTTACTTTCACAACTCTTCATTAAACGTGTTGGCATCTTCAAATGCAGGAATGGATTAATATCAATACACAAAATTAAGTTACACACAGTTCTTAGTGTCTTCAGTAAATGGAAAATTAGAATCACAGTGTTTTTATATTATTATTTCTCCCCCCCAGATTTTTGAAGATCCATTTCGTCCAGATTTCCCTGAAGGTGCACACGTTCTTCATCACTTATGACCACTATCGACCTTTTTTTAATAGCATTTCTCACTGTTTGTGTTCTCCGCCAGATCAAGGTCAACAAGACTTTCCCAAATTTCTTATCGTAAACATCTTGTGTGCAGAACAGAGAAAAAGAATATGAAATATGTTATTACAAACTCCTATATAACTTCACGCAGGAGTTTTAACATCTACCACTTCACTTTCTTTCTGAATGTGGTTCCGGCTTGCTGCTATGTTTTTCAGCTTACTTTTCCGCTTTGTTCTCCTCTGTGAATATTCGCAAGTGAAACTGACGAATTTCACACAATTAACTCAGGGCGCCGCTTGGAGCTGAGCATAAATTCTCACTTTCTCCCTGTTGCATGCTGCTTTGCTTTTCAAAGCTACCGTTTCTGTGGCTCCAGCTGTCACATTGCATGCTAATTGGCTCTGCTTGTGTGAGATGAGCCAGGCTGTCTAATTTTAACCCTCCAATCCAATTAAGGAGATAAGCCGGCACCTCGCAGCCATTTTGGAGTGAGATGTTTGTGCAGCAGAGGGCCCAATGAAATAAGTTCCTCCTCCATTAAAAATACATTACGATGAATCCAGGCTAGTGTACTGCTGGGTGAGATCTCCAAGATTACCAAACACACTTAAATACCACCGACAAAATCACTTTTTAGTCTGTAAAATGCATCTTGCTTAAATGCGAGAGCCAAATATTTGATCAGACTGATTCTAAACTGGTAGGATAGGAAGGATTTTACTTACAAATCTGATCCTGATCCATAAATCGTGTATTTGACTTCACCCCAAGCTCCTGAGTCTGGATCATTTGCCTGGAGGAATAATCAGAACAGAGATTAAACTCCTGATGCTTCTGCAGGGTACAACTTATGTAAGTTTAGAAAATGTATGCTTCGTGAACAAGATTAGTTAGCTGATGACACTCGGAGATTACAAAAATAGAGTTCATAGGTCTTTTATTTTCATTTTATATCTTCTTTTTTTGTTCCTGGAGTTGCTGTGGATGGCCAGCTAGGGCCCTAAGCTCCTGAACAGAGGGCGGAGTCTCTTGGTGTGCTGAGAGGGGATGTAAGGAGAGGTCAGCATGATTAACCTCAAGCTTTTTTCTACATTCTGTGCAGCGTGGACATGTTGCTCCAGCGTATTGAACATTATATAAAGCCTGATGCAACGTGAGCAACAAATTTAGCAAAACAGGGCATATGCCTATGAATGCGTTATGTCTTACGCATAACACAACTAAAACTAAATGGTTATTCTTTTTTTGGGGGGGGGGATTCAACCTGCTTTCATCTAATGAACTGCACTGAGCAATATGCATTTACCGCAGGACTGATGGATTATACAATCACTTTGTCTGGGTGGAAGCGCCGTTTAATCACAATTGACTCACCGTTACAGACACGACCCTGGAGCCCCCAGGTGAGTTCTCGGGCACCCTGGCGATGTAATACTCAGATGTGAATGTGGGGACGTTGTCGTTTGTGTCCAGCAGGTTGATGACTATGTCCGCCGTTGCGCTGAACCGCTCAGGAGTGTCGATTTCCACTGCAAGCAACTACAGAGATAAACAAAACAATACAATTCATTTTAGTGCAGGCAGGTTCAGATGATGTCCACTTAGAGAAAGATCAAAATCCACATCAGCACATGTGCAAGACTGTAGTATCAATGACGTTTACATGCAGGCAAAATTCGGGTTATTGCTAATATTCTGGTTACTGAAACATTCGGAATATTGCGTTTACATGGTGATTCATCATTTGGGATATCTGGATCAAACCAGCGACGCAGGGAGAACATCCTGACGCAATTCCCATCATTTCCGCTTCTTCTTCCTGTATCCAAATTCAAAACAAATGCTGCTTCGCGCAACTTTTCGCTCACCTTCTTGAAAATCTCGCTATCCCCGTACTTTCTACCATTTACAAATGCCAAAATGTTCATATCCTTCATTACATTTATGAAGTGATTAGTCTCCTCCTCACTCTAAAAGTGTGGCGTGGTCTTGCGCTTCTCCGTGTTTAGAAGAACTTCCTGGACTCAAAAGACCAGGGATATTCCGTTTGGTGTTTACATGACCGAATATTCAGGTTTTAAAAGGAGTAACCCAGGGGTCATATTCGGGTTTTTTAAAACCGGAATATGAGCAAATTCGGGTTATTCAAAGGGGTTATTGGTGTTTACATGGACGGAATGGAATTCGGGTTATTGCCAATATTCGGGTTTTAAAAGGGTTATTGATGCATGGAAACGCAGTCATTGGGAAAAAGAAAGTGAATATAAAAAACTCAGATTATTTCAGTTGCATTTTGGCCTCTTTGATACACTGATTTCTAACATTCACTGTAAGAGATAATAATGAGCACAAACAACGCTTCATTACATGTTTAGAGTTTTATTTTGTGGGTATGCTAGAATGACTTTAAATCCTTTAAAGTCCCCAGAACACATACAGTACGTTTTGTCGTATGTTACACTGCAGCAGTATTACATGCCACCTTTTAAAACTCTCCTCCTAAAAACCTCTTTTGAATCCTCAAACCAGTCCGGACTCGTGCAAGAAAGCTGCTCTTTCTTTGCTTGACATTTGCTAAAATGTCCGTTTCCCAGGCGCCAAACAACAAATTAAGCATTACAAGCGGTTCAATCCCACCTTTAGTATACATTTTAGACTTTGTAACAGACCTTTTACACGCACAAATAAATAAATAAAAATCCCATGATGTAAACTGATTTATTTGACATTCATTGACAGGGATGGGTAATATTATTGATAGATACTTTTTAAACACTCATCCTGAATACAGAATGCATTTTTTAATTTGTATTTGAGCGCTGAAAAGTGTGAAAGATTTGTATCAAAATGCTTCATATTTTGAATTTGGAATATTATAAATACTAAAATACGTTCTAAGTTGTCTACGAGATGACATAACTGAGAAAAGCTATGCCCATGGTAGGGGAATCGTTCAAAACTTTCCAGGCAGGTAACAAGAAAATAGTCCCAGTGTAGGTGAACTATTAACAATGCTGTATTTTACTAGATTTAACTCACATCTAGTGCAACATCTTTGCTGTATTAGTTCAGTTTTGTTCTTTAAAGAAACACAGACATACAGTATGTCAACATTTAGCTTGATGGGTTCACGCTAATGTCAGCTGTGAAGTGGACATGAAAATGTAGTGTCTTATAGTTGTTTTAACAACATTACTGCTGTGTTTCTAGTTTGTGAAACACAGAGAAGAAATGAAACACTGTTTACATCAACCACAGCCTTTGGTTGTATGCTATCTTACAACTGTAAGGGCCAGTCCCAATCCCCCCCTAGCCCTACTTTTCAGTCCTACCCCTAAATTTTGCGTGTTCCCGTGAGGGTAGTGGTGTCCCAATTCCTCTTTGCATCTAGGGCAAGTGGCCAAAACGAGGGCTAGTAGGTATGAATCTAGCACTTCAGAGCGAGGGTTTTCAGATGCTGACTTCGCGACCTAGGGCCAGAAAGATTTCCCAGAATGCTTTTCATCGTCATTTGCAGACTGAATCAAACGAAAAAACATGGACATTTCTTGTGAATAAAATCAATATTTTGAGTTAGTTTCTGCATAAAAATGCGTTTTGATTACATTTCTAGCGAGAAATATATATTTTACTTTCATAATATTCACTCAGTGAATGTATATAATCACTCGCTTGCTCGTTTTTTCAGATCTCGCCAGAATAAAGGCTGATTTATGGTTCTGCGTTACACCAACGCAGAGCCTACGGCGTAGGTTACGCGGCGACGCGTTGCGTACGGTGCGCATCGCTGCGTAACCTACGCTGTAGGCTCTGCGTTGATTTAACGCCGAACCATAAATCAGCTCCTGAGCCGGCGGCTCTAGATATCCCCTGAAAACATCGGATCAAATTTCTTAACAGGCGTTATTTGGATAAACTGAGCCCAGGTTGGGGATCTTAACTGTTACTTTTACGCCTGAAAAAATATTAAAACTTAATAAAGTGACATATTAACAGCGCTACAGCGGAAATTAAAACTTGCTTTTAGCTCTGGGCTTCCTGATATGGTGTGACGTATGTGCAAACGTAACTACGCAGTCGCTTACGTACCCGAACGTAAACCACGCAAGTGGTGTCCCAATCCCTAGGGAAGATTACAAGGGCCCTACTAATTTTTAGGGCTAGTGGTAGTGGGTGAGGGCTAGTGGTAGTGAGTGAGGACTAGTGGTAGAAAGTAGGGGGTGTACTGGGATTGGCCCCAAGTCTGAAGTCTCCTCCAGCTGTCCTCAGGCAACAGCCCTCTCACAAGAAAGGGTTATATTTGATTTTGAAATGCATTTTGATATATTTATGCCCACCTTTACTCATCAGTAACAGCTAAAAATGAGGGTTTACCTTAAAAGTGAGGGTTGATCCCTTTTCATAGTCGATGCCGGATGTGTCCTCCACGATGATGGTCACCTGGGCTTCATTCAGGACCGTCTGGGGAACCACACGAAGCACTCGACTCGGCCCCACCAGCCTCAGTTTAAACTTGGCATTTGCTCCCTGAAAACCAGCCAAAATCCAGAGATAACAAATATGTAAATGCCCAGATAAGCAATGAGATGGAAGGGTCGTCTCGCTAACTAGGATCAAAAGAGATTTTAAAGAATAATATTTGGAAAATCTGCAAAGCGTGATGGAAAAAGTAGTTGTTGAACATTTTATGTCCAATAGTTATGTATTACCACATGTATTTAAAGACTGGTTGAATGATATTCAGACAATGTTGTACCCTTAGGGCAGGGGTCGGCAACTCAAAATGTTGAAAGAGCCATATTGGACCAAAAACACAAAAAACAAATATGTCTGGAGCCGCAAAAAATGAAAAGTCTTGTATAAACCTTAGAATGAAGGCAAATGGCGAAAGGCGAAATGTTGAGAAAAAAGTCGAAATGTTGAGAAAAAAGTCGAAATGTCGAGAAAAAAGTCGAAATGTCGAGGAAATAGTCAAAATGTCGAGGAAATAGTCAAAATGTCGAGAGAAAAAATTCGAAATGTCGAGAAAAAAGTCGAAATGTTGAGATCAATGTTGAAGTACAATCTCGAGAAAAAAGTTGAAATGTTGAGAAAAAAGTCGAAATGTCGAGAAAAAAGTCGAAATGTTGAGAAAAAAGTCGAAATGTCGAGATTAAAAAAGGAAAAAGGGAAGAAAAAAGAGAAAAAAGGAAAGAAAGAAGAAAAAAAGAGAAAAAAGAAGAAAAAAGAAAAAAAAGAGAAAAAGAAGAAAAAAAGATCAAACATTTTTGAAAAAGCTCCAGGGAGCCACAAGGGCGGCGCTAAAGAGCCGCATGCGGCTCTAGAGCCGAGGGTTGCCAACCCCTGCCATAGGGGTATTACTTGATCTGTCACCAAATGACCTCAAAAAGAATATACTGTGAGATAAAAAGGTGTTACAACACATTAAAAACACCGACTTAACAGATAAATGACATAACATGTAGGAGCCAACTGACCTGATCAGAGTCATTGACTGTGATCTTGAATCCTCGCAGGATCTCCCCCGCGGGAGGATGCTCGAACATTGTGACCTCAAACTTGCTCTGAGGACCGTTTTCTCCATAAAAGGTGGGAGGATGGTTGTTGAGATCCACCACCCGGACTGTCACCGTGGTAATGTCGTAGTCCACCTGATGGTTGTTCGACCCGACCTCAGATGCCTGGATTTAAACATAACATAGGCCATCACGCTCAGAAGTGACAGTGTTTGAGTGTAATAACAGTAATCTCCAAGATCTGAGTGGAGGAGAACCAAAAGCTGAGTATTACCCTGACTTTAATCTCATAAAGTTCATTTTTCAGAAATGATGGATGAGTTGCCAGGGTGATGCAACCGCTGGTGCCATTAATGTCAAAAACACCGTCACTACCTGCAAGATGACATGGCATGTTGGTTATGATCTTAAAATGATCAACCAGGAAAAAATAAACAAAGAAAGGCTACACCACCATAACATAAAATACCACAAATGATCAATTTGCGTGTTATTCTTACCATCAATAATGGAATAATGTATAGAGTTGGGATTGCCTTGATCTCCATCTTTGGCATACACTGTGTATATTTCAGAGCCCTGAAAGTGAATAATAATAATAATAAAAATGACTTAATGTAAGCAAAAGCATCAACATTTTATCAGTGCTGAGAGTGACACAAAGTCTTACAGGGACTGAGACTTCATAGATGTAGCCAAAGTATGGGGTTCCTATGAAGGATGGAGGCATGTCTTGAGCGTCGAGGACGTTGACTGTTATAGTGGCTGTGGAGGTCAGCACCTGCTTCTTGTCCTTGTACTTTCCACCTCCATCCTGGGAAAACCAGCAGGGAGTCAGACAGCAGAACTACTCCACTACTCCAATACAACATAACACGTGGTAAACATGTATAAAATGTCCATACACAAATAGTGGTAAATGTTATTCTAGTTCAGTACTAATTGAGTCTCGTGGATGCTAGACATACAGGACTGTCTCAGAAAATTATAATATTGTGATAAAGTTCTTTATTTTATGTAATGCAATTAAAAAAACAAAAATGTCATACATTCTGGATTCATTACAAATCAACTGAAATATTGCAAGCCTTTTATTAATTTAATATTGTTGATTATGGCTTACAGTTTAAGATTAAGATTCACAGAATATTCTATTTTTTTTAGATAGGATATTTGAGTTTTCTTAAGCTGTAAACCATGATCAGAAATATTAAAATAATAAAAGGCTTGCAATATTTCAGTTGATTTGTAATGAATCCAGAATGTCAGAATGACTTTTTTTTTTTGTAATTGCATTACAGAAAATCACAATATTCAAATTTTCTGAGACAGTCCTGTATATCTATATGAAGTATAGTATCTGTGGCTAATCATAGTACTTCTTTGTTTGTCCATCGCCTAAAGACACTGCTTCAAGGTTCCTGCTGGAGTCCAATGACTTTATTTTGAATCCAGTGAAATTTATAATAAAATCTGCTTTGATGAGTTTAAGACTAAAAGTTTATTTTATATTCTTTTATCTGACTTAAGGTTCAAACATTTGGTTTATTGTTAAAATTGAAGGGTTTTTTCACATCACGACAAGGGATACCAAATGTGTTGCTCAAATCTAGATCTATTGAACTAATACACTGGTACCTACTGAATTAAAATGAAATATGGATAGCACATTTGCATCAAGAGATGAATGTATGACTTGTGTGTGGTTTAGTCAGACTATATAAAAGAAAGTGGTTTGATGTCTGCCTAGAATTGGAACCAACAACTTTCAATTTAAACGTTTCTGTCTTGGAAGCTATTCAGCTCACATGATTCATAACTCTTAGCAGCTATAAAGGTAGAAGTGCATCGTGTTTTGGTTTATGAGGGTTTGTTAATTAGAAATTAGAATTATCTACATGATGGCCGTGACAGGAAGTGTCTGAATTATCCAAACTCAGCTTCATTGGGATTAAAAAAACAGGAACAGGGGTGTTAACAACCATCGTTAAAGCCTCCATAAATATTTCATTTTTGAAGCTTTTTCCCTGCTAATTTATTGTCTTAAATCAGTTACTGACTGCAGTAATTAAATCATACTTTAATGGGTTCATGCTACTTATATGGAACTATTTGACAATATCATACAAAATGAAGTATAATATGTTTTTGTGGCTCTTTAAAAACAATTGTGATTTCAGCACAAACAGCACACAACACATATACTGAGTGTTTGTGCAGAGGGATTCTCTAGGAGGATTGTCTTGTCTTTAACCCCTGCTTAGGAAGAGGAGTTCTTTTTAAGAAATCCCCTTCTCATATTTCTATGAGCGTATGCCACTTTCTATCCAGATTAAGAAAAGTAAAAGGCCTAATCTTGGTTTGAGATTTAATCTTTGGAAATTGAAAATCCACCCTGTGTACTTTTGCTGCCAAGTTTTTACAAACTCAGCAAAGGTATAAGCTATTAGAATTTGTATAACTTGTTTGCAGATGAAATTTGAAAAAAATGCATGTTTATCTTTCCTTCAAGCCATGTTATAACCGAGGTGTTGCTTAATTAAATGTGATAATTACCTAAAATACATGGTGTGAATGTGGAGGACATGGACAGATTTGGAACTTGTAATTACTGAGATCAGAGCAAATGACAGTGTAAATGTGTTTAGAGCATCACAGAAGGAAAACACCCTCTCACCTTGGCAATTACTGTCACAAAATGTGTCGGTGTGGTTTCATAGTCCAGAGTCTCGCCAGGTTTGACTCTGAGAATCCCGCTGTGTCCATCAATGGTGAACTTGGCAAAGGGGGAACTCTATTAAAGAAAGAGTCAAGCAGTTAGTTGGACAGAATGCAATGGAGAAAATGTAAGCGGTGACCAGTATTGCCTGTCAACCTGCTTCACCTCAACCTTGTCGTGTTCAGATGGCTTTATCGATAGCTGACACATGAGTGGTAACAACTACTGTGCTGTCAGCTGTTGGCCAGCACCACGCCTGAGCTCCTATTAAGCCCTCAGTGCCGTTGCTCAAATTTAATTGAAATTTAATCTACTAAAGTAACACCATTTCCAGACTGCTCTCTTGCATCAGATTAATCTGTTCCCCGGTGCACTGGCCCATCATTTGAATGCGCTTTTCTTCCCTCCACATGGCAGCACAGCTCACATGACATCAGCTTGACCTCAGGCCTCACCTCATGGTGTTACGTCAGTTATCAACCAGCGAACAGTATCGCTCTACTGTGGGTAAGAGTGGGGCTACTTGCAAACCAATGAACAAGCAATCATAAAACACAAACTTCTAGTTGTAAAAAGGGTACTTGTAACTTTTAAAAGGAATTTCTTGTTAATGCTTTTGAAAGAGGTTGAAGAAACTGAGAGGATAAACTTGTTGGCAGGCTTCAGGGTAGAGTCCAGGGTGTGAGATTTAACAGGTCTGAAGCCATAAAGAGCTCATATGTGATTAGTCAAGCCTTCCAATCGACACTGAATTCATCTGGATGCCATGTGCAAGGAGGCTGTGGCAGCTTTGGTCCCTTTAGCTTTGGTTGGCTCGGGCGTCTTTTCTACGCACGCGGAGCCATAAATGCCTCACCGGTGCACTTTAGTGAGAACCTTTTCAGCCTGACGGTTGACTCAGTAGTCTAAGATACCGTATTTTCCGCACTATAAGGCGCACCTAAAAGCCTTTAATTTTCTCAAAAACCGGCAGTACGCCTTATAATGCAGTGCGCCTTTTTTATGATCATTACGGTCATTTCTGTTACTGTAGTCAGGGGGATTCTGGGTACTATAGTTGGTGTCGCCAAAGTAATGGCGCTAAAAACGTCAGGAATTGTCACAGACGTTCAAGACAACAGCAGCAACGCTGACTCGCATAATGGCGACTTTGAAGAGACGGAGCAAAGCGGATTTTTATTTTGTTAATAAAGTTTGACATACGGTACTTTTCTTCTTGTTTTTTTTTTTTTGCATTTGCAGTAGGATTTTGTAGCATTTCCTGTAGCGCAGCTCCATCAGGTAGATACGTAACTCAACCCCAGCCACTATAGTACGGTATTTTACCATATATTTAGTGCGCCTTATAATGCGGTGCGCCTTATATATGGAAAAAGTTTTCAAATACGTCGTTCATTGAAGGTGCGCCTTATAGTGCGGAAAATACGGTAATCAAAATAAAAGCTTCTATGTTTTGGGAAATGTTGTGTTCAGATGTACAATTTCACCAATAAAGTTGTGCAGTTTTTCTGTGTAATAACAGAGCATGTAAAATCACCTGCAGGTGGTATGAGACACTGCCTCCTGAGCCCAGATCTTTATCCACTGCATGAACTCTGTAGACGCTACTTCCTGGAGCAGTGTCCTGGTGAGAACAAGATGATGTTAAAGCCCACTTTTCATCTCAGTAATTAACATTCCTTTGACTTAATGTCCAGATTTAGAGGTTGTAAGTAGGCATGTGTGTATTCATGTTATATATTTGATACCTCTGGAACATTAATGATGAAAGGCAGGTTTTGAAATGCAGGTGGTTCATCATTAGCGTCTGTGACAAACACTCGAACTCTCTCAACAACCTGAGGGCGACAAGAAAAATAATTTTTTAAAACAAAACAGCTGCATTAGGCCACAATTAACCGAGGTCTGCATTATGTTTGAGCAGGAAAGGATTAACAAGGTGATCAGAGTCAAATCAATCAATATAATTAGATGCATTTTGCTTTTTTTTAAGCATCAGGGTTCAGTAAGTCTTTACTTGGCCAATAAGTTCCCTTCTGTTTTCATGCAGTGTCTATGTTAGTATATTAGTTGCGTGATATTCTTTCCTCTTAAACAAGTAATGACAAAACAAAAACAGCACCACAGCTAAAAACTTACTCGATTGCGGCCGTCTGTTATGCTCACAACCACCGAGATTTCATCTTGGGTCTACAAAAGAAGAGGCTTGTTGTCACTTTAAGCCCAGGTGTTGCTCTGTTTTTGTTCAAGAGTCATCATTGACGGACTCACCTCTCTGTCGAGCTCCTGAACCAGGGTCACGTTTCCCGATTTCGGGTCTACCTGAAGGTATTCTGTGGAGCCCTTCTCAAATGTGAGACCGTATCGTACCGGATCCCCCTCTGGATCCGTCCCATTCAGGATGTATACCTGCGTTCCTGCCAGAAACAAGACAAGTCGAAATGGAAGTCAAAGATAAGGAAAATATGCATTGCTTGGGGGAGATTTCGAATATGCATATTAAAAAAGAACAATACAAAAAAGTAAAAAAAAATAAAGTACAAAAAAAGACAAGGCAGCTCTTGGGCAGGTCTCGCAGATCCACCAACATATTCGAAAGGGAGTAGGATTGAAGTATATACTTATCAGGTCCTACCCCTAAATCTTATATACATTTTCCCAAATAGCAAGAGAATCAATGAGCTTACTTATAGAACACAAAAAGCATAATATAAGTCTATATATCAACATGAATATACATCCATTTATCAACATATCTACTATATCCATATACATACATATATATAACATGTTTATTTCCATAATATTAATCTATATATCTACACATATTAAATAAATCTATATATATCTACATTTTTATTCGCCACTGTATTTTGAGAAAAAAGTTTCTTTATATATTTTTTTAAATTGTGATATGTTTTGACTTTGTTTTAGATCCATTGTCATAAAAGTATGGAGCATAGATGCCACAGCTTTTCTTTCAATTGTCAGATTTTCTGTTTCCACACGTTTCCCAGACCAGATAAAGGATGTCAGGTCAGATGAGTCACCACCCATATTGTTTTCTTCACGCGACACGTGATGCACGTCACAGTCCAAAAGGTATTACAGTGATAAGCTGGAGCCTCAATGCAGCGTTAATCGTTTCACACACTTCAAATTCACACCTTTAATCACACACCACAGCATCCAACCGTTAGTTTAGTCCCAAAATAGTACAGCTAAAATTTACAGTCTGTTTGACTTACCGACAGGTGTGTCCTCAGAGATGCTGAGGAAGGCCATGTTCCCACTTGTGCTGCCTGCAACATTGTCATAAAAGTATGGAGCATAGTCTGATTGCCCTTCAGGAGGAAAAAGAAAAGCATGTTCTCAGTTATTTCAGCTGAAGAGAGATGTTCAAATATACTATATGTATGTGTGTGTGTTTTTTTTTTTTTAACCCTTTGCTAATTTTGTAGCTGTAGATAACATACCAATAATCCATACACTGTTTAAATCCAAATAAAGTCACATAAATTACATGGACTTTATTTTTCTAAAATATTACGATATTTATTACGATAATGATACTTATCAATCAATAATTATTAAGGGACGACTGTTGCTCAGGAAGAAAGGGGAGCGAGCTGAATGAGAAGTAGATTTTAAATACAAGATCCAACTGTTGAAATTCAAACAAACATATCGTTACTCATTTAATTTAACGAATTACAAGCAGCATGAGCGGTGTACTCTAAGATGGACATGCCCTCCTTGCGTTAGGGGATTAACCAGATAAGAGCAAGCCAAGAAGTCTTAACCACACACAATGTAAAAAAGAAAAGAAAAGCAGAGCCTTACCCAAGCTGTAGTGAAGCAGCAGCAGCAGGAACACTAAAGCGTGCGTTTTCTTGTCTTCCTTCATCCTGGTGCAAAAGTAAGGCTTGGCTGGCTCATGTGGAAGGCTTGGTGGAGGGAACGCGAGCAAAGCGGCGAGTGTTGTGCCCTTCTGGAGACGTCTCAGCAGGCTCAGGAGGAAGAGGCTGGGACAGATTCTCAGGCACTAATCCAGTGACGCACCCCTTCCCTTCGCAGACATCTTCTGCCACACAGCTCGTGCGCCGATCTTGCCAGGAAAACTACATGGAATGGGAGTTTAGATTTCACACACAGTGGCGTGATCATCACACCTCAGAAACGCACGTAATAACACATGCATCAAACACTCATTCAAAGGTTTCCGTTAATTCAAAGCCTTTTAATGTTTGGGATCAAATGCACACAGAATTGCATTGGATTTACACTTTGAGGAGCCGTCAGGAAATATTCTCTCTGATCGTGTGCTTGTGTTTGTTGGTTGCCACCATGGGTTATCCTGCTCCTCTCCCTGCTCTATTGGATTTTAACATACTCATTAGTCACAGTGGCCTAAGCTTCAAGTGGACGCTCTCCTTGGGTGCTCGTGAGCAACAAATGCTTAAGCTACAGCCACAGATCTCTGATGCACTTATAGTTAAGGTGAAGAAACCTACTGACCCATCAGTCTGTAGCCACCGATCTCCAACCAGCTAAATTAACGGCAAGGATTATTTGATTTCACATTTTTACACACTTATCTCTAAAAAGGGACAATGCCATCAAAAAGATGATATTTGTCCTGTAAGTACTCCTTGAATTTACTTTGTACACTCTGGGAGTATGGCACCTTCATCCTCAACCCTGATGATGCTTGAGAAACGTTGTGCCAGTTAGACCACAAGACAGCTTTGTCAGCTTTTCTTTACTTTCTTTCCATTTCTTTTTTTAATAACTGGATCTGTGCACAAGCAGGTGTCATGTCGATAACGCACTTGTCTCACATCTCAGTAAAGAGTGTTAACTCTACTGACTCATGTTGAGGTGCAGAGTGTGTGACTCCTCTACTCACAGGTATAAAAATAGATTTCAGCCAGATTTTACACAGTTTATGTAGAGAGGATATACTGTATGAAGATCCTCTGGTAACTTCAAAATGCAGTCAAGATACAAAACAAAGCATTAACACACTGGAAACTACAAATGCACTACAATCAGCATCTATAGTAAGTATATTCCAAATCTGGGGGAATAGTACTACTTTAGTAAAAAAATATGACCAGAATTTTTATGCTGGAACTAAAATTAAGTTAAACACAGTATCACTTTTTTATTTTATTTATTTGCTGCTGAGATCTTTAGTCTTTGATAATACACTGCTCATAAAGATTAATCCACATACAATCAGAACCTGCAACATAGTTAACCATTGACACCTGGTACATAAGTGTTTATTATGTATTGAAATATTAAATATATTTCCTTTTACAACATTTTTAATTGTATAAATCTTTTTTTTTGTTTTATTGTTTTGATTTGGGGGTTGGTGTAAAGGTCTCAGAAACGCATCTATCGAAGCTGCGACATTGGGCATCAAGGGGTTAATCACCGTCAGATAATCTTGCAAAATAATAAATAAAATCTTACATTGAAATTTCAAATGTAATCTTTCAGGCATGTGCATTTAGTTGCAATCGTCCGTGTTCTTCGAAGAGTAAACTTGCACTACTTATGTGTGTAAGGAAAAAATGTCATCATGGCAACTTTTTAAAGTAACACTGCAGCAAGCTCGTTGCCACTGGGGCCGACCGACAGGACAGAGGACACAGGGTTTAGTGCAGGAAACGTTTTTATTCTTGTTCACTGCAGACACACGTGCACCAGCACCTTCAGCAGAGACCTCTTGCTGCTGTGCAGCCACTTCTTATGTAACTAGGCAGGGTGGAGAGGTTGATTGGGCACACCTATGCCCAATCAACCTCCACCCTGCCACAAACACGTTAAATAGATAAATAATACAATAAAGACTATTACAAGTGTGTTCTTCTCACATGACATAATTCTGGTCCAGGTTATCTGCAACATGTAAATATCAGTTAGTGAGTGTCAACCTGCTGTGATGATCCAACGATGCAAAATAATTTGCTATAAGTAAAAACCAGTAGATATTGCTGATGTACTACCAGAATTTGAAGTTCATATTGTTCAATAACAGGACATTAAAAGTATAACCTGAATAAATGTACTTCCACATCATGTGCCTTTTGTGACGTGTAAAGTTGTTTTGTTGGGATGGAAGGGGTCGTTTCCACAGCAGTAGCTTCAATGACAGGAAGAGTTCATGAGACGTAGAGTATAGACATCAAGCTCTTCAAGTGATAGAAAATGCCTGTTGAGCATAATACTGATTTGGAGGTGATTTGGCCAAATGAATCTTTCTTCACCACACTGTCAACAAGTCAGTGAGTCTATGTGGGTGTGACAAGAGGACAGCACCTTTTAATGCTTGACCTGACACCAACTGTGAGAGGATTTGGTGACACTGCCCAGGCGAGGAAGTGTGCGCGTGTCTGAGCTGGGTGACATATTGCTGGCATGCACATGATCCAGCTTTTCCTTTAGTGAGAACTTTTACTGCAAAGGGAATTAGATGGCTTCTGAGTGATCACTGCTATAAAACATCATGGTGGGAAATGTCTCTTCTTTAAAGGAAAAAATGGCTCCATCTGTGGGGCACTTAGTCACTTTAAGGGTTTATTTAACAATCAAACTGCACTCCTAGAACTTGGATCAACTTGCACAAATTAAAGGTATTTGTTTATGGAAAATCACTACACTACTTTATTCATTATAGGAGCCATATTCTAATGTTGTTTTTTTCATTTTTTGCTGTTATGACATAAAAAAATCCCATTTTCCACTCACTTACATAACATAACAGACTCTGAAAGTTACTACCAATCACCTGAAATAGAATGTGTATATTTACAATGAACTATGTACAAAAACGCCAGTAAATATAATAATTGGGAATTTGTGGTGGCCCAACAATAGGGGTGTAACAATATATACGATATATATCGTGGCACGAAATTTGAAAAAGTGTATCGCGATATTGGATTATTAATATTAATCTATTGTGTTGACTAGAAACGCGCATCCGACCCATGGATGTATTAATAGATGTATTAATAGAAGAATCCGACCGCGCCTCGACCCGCGGACCAAAATCTTACTCCGCTCAGAGAAAGTAGTACCGTTTTGCGGTCCCGATCACGGGACTCTTGGGGGGTTTTGAGCTCTGAACTTTTAAGTCTGGTGTAGAGTTAAGCCTTACCTTATTAAATTAAACCTTTTTCGGGTCGTGAGTACAATAACACGTGGACAACACAGCACCTAGTGCTGTACTGTGCCGTATCACTCCGCCCAATCTAAAACAGACTAATCACTACAGATAAACTGACTAGTGTAATTATAGTCCCTGATTTACATCAGAATATAAAGAATATATTTATAAAATAATGAACCCTGAATTACTAAAATAACCTTCGTAACAAAAATAAATCTCTTCTTACACTTATAAGGTGAGCATGAATCAATCTTTTTTATGATGTAAAATTGTATGTATTTATTTACTTTTATTTATTTATTTAATTTTAGTTGTTACATTTCTGGAAAAGAAAAAAGTCAAATCATACATGAGAGAAACTATTCAGTTTGTGGCTTAATATTTGTACTTGTATGAAACTGAAGATGCATAATGCAAACCTGACGTTTACTTTTAGTTAAGTTTGTGGAAAATGGTTGGCCTGGCTTTCTCTTTAAAACTTAAACAGTTATAAAGCATTACAAACTGTAACAATAGGGCAAATGCACAGCATTGTTTTGTATTTTGTGTCTTTCAAATAAAAGACAATTTTTTCCAGTCATACATTCCTCATTCAAGGTTGTTAAAAAAAATACTGCTATAATATCGTATCGTTATCGTGACCTCAATATCGTGTATCGTTACACCCCTAGTGGATATATTTTCAATTTTAGTTCATAGTCAGGGAGCCAACTTTAATTAAACATGCACACATCTCCTGTTTTTTGGGATTATTTTTGTCTTCTTCTCTACACACACGCACACACACGATCAATCTGCTTCAAGCCTAAGTATTAAAAACCGTTGGATCCTAACCAGATATGAGTCATCAATCCAAAAATGACAGACAGAGGGCCAGTTTCTATCCCCAGTGATGGCACAGCTCACCTTCCTGAAGCTTTCAGCAATATCAACCATTGCTGCTTTTTATTTGATCCCTCACATTAGTTCGCCTTCATATGCAGTTTGTGTGAGACACATGCCCAAAGCATGCGCGTGATCCCAGAGGTTTAAAAACAAGGCTTGGCAGCTGCACACCCCACGTGTACATGCTGGAGCAAAACACCTGCATATTTACAGATGTTAGCATCTGTTGCAAGGACCCTGGTTTGAAGGTTTAATTTCAGAGGAGCAGCCAGATGGTGGACAAGAGGATTACTACACTAAGCCTTTGTCATCGGCTACTACACACCGACTGTTTATGGGGAAAAGGACTACCGGGTGGACCCCGCTGTTCCCTCAATCTGCTGAGAGTGTGGATAACAGATATTAAAGCATGTAAGTAGTTCTCCGTCAGATTACTTTGTGGCAGCACGGATCAAAGCACGTATCAAAGCTTAGAAAACAGGTCACAATTATTCAGTAATAATTAGCATTAGACCTGTTCTGTATATTTAAAAATGTGGATGTTCGGCAGCGTTCAAAGATTGAAACTGTCACACCTTTAGAGGAAGTTGAATACACAAAACCCCCAAGAAACAGCTTATTTTCTCCCTCAAAATGGTGCTCGTTCAAGTGAACATGGTACAAAAAACTATAAAAAACAAAGATCATCGTCCCATATGTACGGCATCTGGAACTCAAGACGTCCAAATCCAAAGTCCATATGCTAACTCAACACCTGTTAACCCATAGCTCATGTTTCTTCTCAGTGTAGAAACACCTACTGTACACTTAGAATTTGTGGCCAATAGGATGCTGATGGATAGGCATACAACCAGTCAGCAACAACAAACGACACCCAACATGCCATGTAATGGCGCAGGAAGTGTGAATGACTGCTGTTGGTTTTACAGTAAAAACTAACTGATTCTGCAGCATTTTTAGGTACTGCTGGGCGGTATACCGGTTGATACCGAATACCGGTGTTTATTTTTCTTATGATATGAATTTTTCATATACCGTAATACCGGTGAGTATGTAAAGTAGCGTACACAACGTTGGGAACGCCGCGCGGTGCTACGTTCCACCGCGCGGCAGAACGTAGCGCCGCTGGACACTGTTTGTGAGGGGACTGTTTAGCAGTAGTGATGCACCGATTGTTCGGTAACCAAAATTGTTCGGCCGAAAATGGCAAAAATAACCACTTTCGGTGTTCGGTGGAATAAGTGCGAAAAAAAAACAAACAATTAATAACGTCGTTGTAATATAAGGAAATAGACGCTCCCGTACCGGTTGCGCAACACCACAAACATAAATCGTTGGCCAACCAAAAAGTAACCACATAAGAATTTTACCTAACATTCACCAGGAGGTGGAACCAAAACAACATAATGCTGGGAAATTAAAAAATGTTCAGTTTTTTTATGTTCAATAAATATTTTCTACCTTGTAATTTTGTAAAAGATTTTTTTCTTTGAAAAGCATGCCTAAATAAAATTTATTTGATTTATGCATCCTCCTCATGACAGTAAAATAGGCCATTCTAAGCCAATTTACTGCAGCAATTCCTTTCCAAATCATTAGAAAATGTGGTTAACACCCAGTCGTGCATGAAAAAAAAATACCGTGATATAACGTGAAACCGATATAATTTTGAAAAATACCGTGATATAAATTTTTGGTCATACCGCCCAGCACTATTTTTAGGTAGGTTGGTTGTTTTGAATAGCGTCTCTTGGGCCCCACCTGTAGGAGGCGTCACTTAAACCCCACCCCGCTCAATTACTATTGATTCGGTACGTTCTATACCAATGGAAATAGCTGTGAATTGGACACCAGAACTAATTTAACAAGATAGATTTCAAGTAGTAAAAAAGGTAAGACTGGCCCGGCAGATGTTTTAATGCTGCAGATGTATCAGTGTGTTTTGTCTTATGATAGACATCCATTAGGGGTCGCCCCAGCTCTCACGCTCTGTTCATTTCAAGATCACTTTTCATTAAAAAAAATAAAAAATACTTAAACAATAATAATAGCACCTGATACAAAAATGTTGTTTGATGTGTTTATTGATTCTATTGTTGAAATTGCTGCATTTTATTTCAAAAGATATGAATTCATCCCAACTTCTTCACCCTGTTGTTGAAGTGCACAATCAGTGAATTTTCCAGCAAGTAAATAATCTAGTCAGTTAGATGTCTGTGACTGTGAAGCTGTTGAAATATCCGTTTTATTTTAATATATCTTTGATATTTAATCCAGAGAGAAAATAAATAGAAAAAAAAATACAGAGAAAATCTGAGGCAGGAAAATGAAAGACATATTTAACAGATCTGTGACCCCAAGATAAACCATAACTTTCCGAAATATAGTGAGAGGTCATTCTCCATTAATGATGTGCCTCAATTTATCTTCTACAGCTGTACTGGCAACATGCGCCTCAATGTGTATTCCCCATCTTCACATGCTTGCAAAGCATTGTTTGTCACCAGCTACACAAAACTTGCCTCTAAAAAGGTAACACCTGATGTATGTTGATAGAAAACAAGACTTTGTTCAGCTCTGTCGAACAAAAGAGTGACGCAGAGGTCATCCAGATGTTTACTTCCTTCTGCCGCCGCCGCCGCCAGACAGAATCATCACCAGCCTCATGAAAATGTTGAGTGTGTCCATGTAAATCCCCATACACCTGTAGGATTAACAGACGCATGAGATCCGCATGGCACATTACAAGTGATAGTCTGCAGAAAAATACATTGTAACTCCAGAGTGACTTACGCATTGATGGGGTCAAACTTCTGCACACCGTACAGTGGATGCGTCTCTGCCTTCTTGATAACCTTCTGCGTGTCATAAAGGAGGAACATGCTGAAAAGGACCAGGCCTCCGTAGATGGCAACTGAGTACAGGCCTGCTCCGAATGCCGAGGTAGGCGGCAGGAACATGGACCCTACAGAGAAAACACATTTTTGTTTTTTCATTTGATTTTTAGCAATGTTGCTGCAGTTCATTGATCATTTTGTGTATTTGCTGTGATGGAAAATGTAACCTTGGCCACTTGATTAAACCAAAACTGCTCTCTACTTTTTGAAAAATACCATCATTTACACGAACCTGCATAAATACGCTGTTACGGTGCTATGAGCTGCCAAACCCAAAGGGGGCAGTGTAACGAGAAGATAAAGTCATGCTAGCCAATCGGAATCCTGGAAAAAAACATCAACAAATGACACGAGTAACTTCCAGTTACTTCCAAGATGAACGAGAGTCTTTCGTTTGGAGTGACAGAGAAGTGGAGTTACTTTTAAGTGTGACTTTAGAATATAAAACAGGTAAAATACAAGAAAATATTGACGGTGGCCAAACAAATTGTAAACACAGGTCGCACACATGACGCTGGTGACGTTTGTCGCATAATGTGACGTTCTGAAGCCTAAATGTCCGTTTCTCTCTGTTTAGATGCAAACATGAAGACAGAGGTTTTGCAAATCTCCACTTTGGCCGGAGTTTTCAGAAATGATCCGTTTTTGGTGACTTTGAGCTTTGTTTTCGTGTAAACGAACGGTAAATGTACCAATTGGTAAAAAAAAACTGGTAAAAAAAAAGATTAACACTGACCTTAAAGATGATTTTGTCTACTCGAATCGTAAGAATGAATTATCCTTTGTGCCTTAAAATCACTATGCTTCCTTTGTTTCATTGTCATTCTGCATCGAGAGACGCCTCATGTATGTTTTGACACTTTTACATGCAATTGTTTAATTACTGAAGTCTGAATCATCTCTCAAGTCTTGATAACTTAGACACTCAGTTTAAGTCCAGTTATTCACCTAGTTGGAAAGAACACATTAAATAGCATTTCATGGGTTTTTCCACAACATTGGCTTATGCAGAGCTCTCTTAAGGTTTTATCACAGTATTTCAATCAGTTTTAAGTACAGACTTTGACTGGGAAATTTAAGGACTGACTTTTTTTCTCCTTCTTCTTCTTCTTCAGTGCTTTTGTTGTAGATTTGATAAATTGTTTTACGACTTTGTTTAAACATTGTTACAGAAATCTTATAGTTTGTTTAGGTGCAACTCTGCAAGCTCCTTTTATATAAAGTAATCAAGTGCATTTGATTAGCAGCAACTACTGCAACTTAACCTCTTAATTGTATTAGAAATAGTAAGACTATGCCAAGTTTTTCCATTAACTTCACCTTGCCTTAGTTTTTGTTTGGTAACTAATGACACAGTCCCATATGTCATGTTGCGTTTCATCTGAGGTTGAACGTATTCATAAATGTTCAGATCGGATGAGGACCAGATTACCATGATGTATTCCCCACATTGTTTGGAGGAAGATTACTTTTAACACTTTACATGCTCCAAGAGATCGTTGCACATGTTGGTTTTGTAAAGTTTAATTTGGAAACGTACATGTTTCATATCCATTAAAATACGCTATATTTTCATTTACACTAACTGAATGCTGTAGGGCATAAAGATGATTTTATGCACAATAATAACATTTTTATTTTAGTGTGAGAATACTTCATTTGCAGAAATGCTTTAGATTTAATGAAGATGAAAAAAGCTTGATATCTGTCGTATCCATATTATTAATAGCTTATTGTTTAATCATATAGACAGAATGGTATGCAAGTACACCTTTTTTGGTTTTAGCTTTTTTCAAGATGGACTGAATGTGAGAACATTAATGAAATTTGATGCTATCTGTGACGTTATTCCCCCAAATCTTACACTCAGAGTTGTGAATGTGCTCATGGATAAACATAACAGGTCATTCTTTTTTTAGATTTCACAAGAGAAGAGTGTGCATACTGCTGTTAAGACATGCCACTTCAAACTTTTTCTGCTATGGTGTATTGTTTGCCACATGTCAGCAGATAGTGTCAGTATGTATTAATATTTAAACAAAATTGGTTTTCAAAGAAAAGTATGGTCTGTTTTTGCTAACATTAATGCACTGTAGACAAAATAGTATTTTGCCGTTTAAAAAAAAAAGTCATCATTTAAACTGTGACAGCATTTATGAACTAGAAGTGAATTATACTAACCAATAGAGGAAGCAAACACCACTCCAAAACCAACAGCCAATGGTCCTCCCATGTTGAGGAACTTCTCGCTCGGAGCACACATGGCCACAGTTGACAGACCTCCCACAATGCCTGCTGTATACCAGGCAGCTCTTATCATCAGAGGCCCTCCCAGGAGAGTTAGAGGAGCGATTACGGCACCCATCACACCTTAAAAATGCAAGAAGCAAAAGAACTGAAAATATATTTCAAGAGAACAATGTATTAATACAAACAGATGAAGTTAGTGGACTTTAGAGGTTTGGCAGGTGGTAAACGCACCACCTGCCGTCTAGCCTTTACATGAACGCCCTCTAGTGTTTATCCAATACAACTACATCACATATTTATTGGGGCCATTTAAGACAATATAATGTAAGCATTCTGCAAGAAAATAAGCTGCAAACCTGCGTGGAGCATCCAAGCGAGGTGTTTGGGCATTGGGCTGTGCTCGTATGAAATTGACCTAACCAGCATCCCTGCACCAATCATTGCTGCAAAAGTTGCTCCAATTGCCTGGATAAGAAACATTTATTTTTTTTATGAATCCATCTAAAAATTCCATTCCCTTGGTAACTCAATGATGTACAGGACTGTCTCAGAAAATTAGAATATTGTGATAAAGTTCTTTATTTTCTGTAATGCAATTAAAAAAAACAAAAATGTCATACATTCTGGATTCATTACAAATCAACCGAAATATTGCAAGCCTTTTATTATTTTAATATTGCTGATTATGGTTTACAGTTTAAGATTAAGATTCCCAGAATATTCTAATTCTTTGAGATAGGATATTTGAGTTTTCTTAAGCTGTAAACCATGATCAGCAATATTAAAATAATAAAAGGCTTGCAATATTTCAGTTGATTTGTAATGAATCCAGAATGTATGACATTTTTGTTTTTCGTAATTGCATTACAGAAAATCACAATATTCTAATTTTCTGAGACAGTCCTGTACACGACATGTATGTAAAAAAAAAAATTACATATTACTATATATAAATAAATATTAATGAAGCAAAGCCCTGAAACCCCTTTGATTGCAAAGCTCACCAGCCAGGATCCTCTCATCATCAGACCCATAAGTGCAGGGGTTCTGCTCACAGCAACAGCTGAGAGAGCCGTCAGTCCAATGCTGCCTGCAAAGTACATGTACGTGGAGTGGATCCTGTCTTTCACATACTGAGGCCAGATCCTGCATAGAGAGGAAAGGCAAGTTTTAGAAGATATAACAGACATACAGTATTTAACAGGTCTGGAAAAAAGAAAATGAAACTTAAGAGCTGACAATACAATGCATCATCACATACATTGCTTTCTCAATGGCACCAATTTCATTTGACATCCCAAGTCCATAGTAGCACAGAGCTCCAAGACCAACTGCTGCACCTCCAGCCAGAATAATTCTTCCCATGCTGTCAACTAGTGGAAGAAACAAAAGCAATGTATTTAATTATAGCTTTCTGTTCAGGCATCACATATTCATCATTTAATTTACCAGTGTAGAAGACTTAAAATATCTCAGGCTTGAATCTTTTGTAAACTGGTCTGATTACAAAAGATATAACAACATGTATCACAGTATTTACTTTTGATGGCCGTATTTGTTGGCTCAAAAGCAGCTTCTTTTATCTGATCCCTGGTTGTGCGACGGAATCCAAATTTGGCCCTGGATGAAAATCCCTGGAAAAAGAAGAAGAAAAATGTTTTAAACAAAACTGCAAATAATAATAATAATAATAATAATACAGAGCTGAGACTTTAAAGTGACAAATAAAGTAAAGACAGAAAACAATCAGGGAGAGTATAACTTGTGTAACTACTAAGTCTACTCGTCACCAGAAAGGTTTGTATGCAGCATTAATGTAACTTAAATCATTCTCATATTTGAACATTCTGCTGAAGGGAATTTTTTGGAAGAAACTTTTCTGAGAACAAATAAGGTCAGACTTAGAGAGTAACTTACTAACAGAACAAGACCTGTGACCAAAATGTGACCGAATGTTTTTGTCTTGTATGAGACCATTGTGACAAGTTGAGTCAGTGTTCTCCTCAAACATGCCGTCATCGGCTTACTTGGCAGGGGGACACCAACATGATCCACAGAGCGTGCCCATCACCCCTCCTTCTCTTTCCTTTCTCAGTTATTAATTAGAAGTATCTCATAACCATAATGGTTATCCATTATGCCCTTGCCCCGTGTGAATGTGTTTGAATGTGTATGAATGTTTGGTGGTGGTCGGAGGGGCCGTTTGGCGCGATATGGCAGCCACGCTTCCGTCAGTCTGCAGGGCAGCTGTGGCTACAAACGTAGCTACCACCACCGGTGAGGATGTGTATGAATGAATAATGGTCTCTGTAAAGCGCTCTGGATGCCTTGAAGGGCGCTATATAAAACCAAGCCATTATTATTCTTGTAGTTTGTTGTGCTGGTCTGCCCCCTCCTTTTCTCTTCTGTGCATGTTTGCAGGCCAGAGCTTCAGGAGCTGCATGCTGACCTTGCAGTCCCACCCTCTGATCATCCCACTGCTGACTTCCTGACCTGCAGTCCCGCCCTCTGACCACATCAGTGTCTGCTGTCTACACCTGCTTAAATAGTTATCCCTGTAGTGCACCAGTTAGCCATTGTGTCTGTGTCTCTCCTTTCTCTGTTCTTCATTTTCTGTCTGTTTTCTCTTTTCCTGCTCTGTGCAGCTGGCCTTCAGCAGGAGGGTCCCCACTTATGATCCAGGTCCTGGTCCAGGTTTCTTCCTGAATAAAGGGGAGTTTTTTCATGCCACTGTTTGGCTTAAGGTTTTTCTTCCACTAGGGGAGTTTTTACCTGCCATTGAATATAAACTGAAAAAGACCAAACTACCAAAAGAAGTTGACAAGCATCGGAAAGCCATGTATACTACACTTGGAAGGAAGAAAACAAAACTTTGCAGTACCTGTTGAGGCCTGAGCAGGGGTGGACAAGCCTTCAGCGGAGTTGCTCTCAGGCCTGAGCAGCCCTGGGTCAACACAGGGCGAAGCCCGACGAGCGGGAAACTCCTGAGGCATGTCAGCCTTGCCACTAACATGGTGAATGGGTTTATTCACTTTTATAAGTCTGAAAGACAACATGAAAGTCAGGAATATTATTGTCAGCTTTCTAGTAAAGAACCCAAAAACAGACTTAATGGTCAACATTTTTATTCATGTATTTATTGAAGGCCAATTATTAATTCAAATATCAAATACTATAAGAACAGCAGGCTTCATCACACGTTCCTACAATGAAATCCAAATGTACCGTCATTGAAAACAGTCCTTTATAATGTCCAGAGGTGTCAAGTAACAAAGTACAAATACTTCGTTACCTTACTTAAGTAGAAATTTTGGTTATTTATACTTCACTGGAGTAATTATTTTTCAGACGACTTTACTTTTACTCCTTACATTTTCACACAATTATCTGTACTTTTTACTCCTTACATTTTAAAAACAGCCTTGTTACTCTATTTCATTTCGGCCTTTAAAAAAAAACTATCCAGTTAAATTGCTCCATCCGGATAGAGTGAATTTGGTTGTGGTTGTTTCAGATGTTCTTGTCCAGTTTTGTTCTTACATCCGTTCCCTCAGATTCCTGCAACTAAACTTGGATGTACATTCCAATAAAGGTTAGGATAAATGATAACATGCCTCTGAAGTTTGACTTTTTGCACCATTACAATACTTATAGGCAACTAGTCATCATATCTCCTGCTCTCTGAAACACATGTTAATGCTCAATAGTACACATATATGGTTCTTTAATATATTTGCATTATAAGATGCATTCATTTTCAATGGCTTTTGTCCTTAATGGCTTTTTTCCCCCACATTACTTTTACTTTTATACTTTAAGTAGTTTTGAAACCAGGACTTTTATACTTGAGTAAAAAACTTGAGTTGATACTTCAACTTCTACAGGAGTATTTTGAAACTCTAGTATCTATACTTCTACCTGAGTAATGAATGTGAATACTGAAGACACCTCTGATAATGTCAAACTTATTTAATACTTTTTTTTTTCTGGCCGAACGACTTCATTTTTCTTATTGTTGGTTGGTTTGTTTATTGGTTGAATTCGTACATTGTACCAAATGATGACAGGTCAACAGCAGGGTACTTACTTCCCTGCAGCTCTAGAGGTTTTTAAAAGCAACTGTGGAATAAACGTAACGACAATAACAAACAGGGGCAGATGTCCAACGACGTAAAAACACATCCGTCTATAGTCCTCACGAAACATTTAACTAATGTCACAGAGGCAATAAACTACGACGGAGTATTAGGGCCAAACTAAGACAAAAAAATGGAAATTACGAGAATAAAGTCATAATAATATGAGAATAAAGTCGTAAAATTACGAGAATAAAGACATAATATTACCAGAATAAAGTCGTAAATATTAAATATATTATAAATATATAAATATAACTTCACAAGATGCTCAATATTCCTCATTTTTAACACAGGGAGAAGAGGCTCTTCCTGTTAGAGTTCTCATAAATTATATTCTACTAATATTACGACTTTATTCTCCTAATATTACGACTTTATTCTCCTAATATTACGACTTTATTCTCATAATATTACGAGTTTATTCTCATAATATTATGACTTTATTCTCATAATATTACGACTTTATTCTCATAATATTATGACTTTATTCTCCTAATATTACGACTTTATTCTCATTATATTATGACTTTATTCTCGTAATATTACGACTTTATTCTCATAATATTACAACTTTATTCTCATAATATTACGACTTTATTTTCATAATATTATGACTTTATTCTCATAATTGTACGACTTTATTCTCATAATTGTACGACTTTATTCTCGTAATATTACGACTTTATTCTCGTAATATTATGACTTTATTCTCATAATATTACGACTTTATTCTCATTATATTATGACTTTATTCTCATAATATTACGACTTTATTCTCGCAACATTATGACTTTATTCTCGTAAAATTACGACTTTATTCTCATCATATTATGATTCTCGTAATTTCCTTCTTTTTTTTTTTTGTCTTAGTTTGGCCCTAATACTCCGTCGTAATAATCAACCTAAAGCGTATTGCAGCAATAATATAAACATAGTACCGTCTGATTCCAGTTGTTTATCCTGACTCACACTAGCTGCTGCTGAGTCGCTCCCATCTACTACGCATTTACGTAATCTAAAATATCTGTCGGTCCGACACTGTCCTGGACAACTAACTGTATTACCAACCGAAAACAAAGTTTCACTGCAACCAACTGAAATGTCGTCTAACAATAATGAAAGTGAACTTACCGAGAGCGAGCTGTCCGTCGTTCACCTTTCCGCGAAGAACTGCGCAGTTTTCTGACGCAATTGTTTTGCAACCTTCTTGAAGATTCTATTTCCGCTCGTCATCATTGAGCGACGTGTTTCATGGGACTTGTAGTTCACAGTCTGGCTGCGTTTCAGGTTTCATTACCCATGCAATCATCATGTAATCATCTATTCGTCCATTTTCTAAACCCCATTTCAACTCTATTCAGATTCAGATGGAGCCAATCCGAGCAGTATATAGAAAAAACATCCCTTAGACATCTGCTCTGCATACAAGGACATTTATTACACATAAAGCCTAAGGCCATCTATTATTAGCTACACATTTGTGCAAAGTCTTAGGCACCCCAATGCTTTTTTTTTCTTTTCATCTTTTTTTTTGTTCTAAAAAAGTTTATATGACAATCCTAATTATTATTATTATTATTGTTCTTGTTCAGAATCAGAATCAGGTTTATTGGCCAAGTTTGAACATGCCAGACAGGGAATTTGACTCCGGTTGTTTCGCTCACTGTACAGTAAATAGACAAATGGCTCTTATTAACATATATACAATTTAAAAAAAAGTGAAAGGTGCAGCAGTATGAGGTAGACATGGTTAATGAAAGGTGCATTGTTATAGCATAGGATTGTGTGGTTATTATTATTATTGCACAGTGATTGATTACTCTGAGACTCTATGAGTGTTGAGAGTTCATCAGAGCAACATCAAGAGTTCATCATGCTGTTATTATTATTATTGTTATTATTTTGTTGTCTATTTAGCATACATACAGAAAACATTTATACAATAGTAGAAGTAGAGTGTTTATCACTTGGCCAATTAACGGTGACCTTTAAATAACACACATTAGTAAAATCAGTGAGGCTGATATTTATCCAAATTAAAATCAATGGGATTTCCTTCAGAATCAAACACAGATTTAGATCTTTATGAGGGGACAGGTCCATACAGATGTTTGCAATGTTTCCATTATATTTAGGATTAAGAGAGTCAAGTTTATGCATGTTCTATCTGTTCATCAAAGACAATGAAATGCAGGGATATGCCATTAAAACGTTGATAAAATAACAAGGCTTTGTATAGTCTTTTTCTATTTTTCCTTTTTGCACAACACCCCTCCATTTGCACAACACCTCACCATAGTAATACACCTGTACAATGAATCCTTTAAGAGAGTGAAGTCACGACTAATGCAACAATTAATTTCCCTTTGGCGTTTGATAAAGTATTTTTGATTGATTCACTGAAAATAGCTCATAATGAACTACCATGAGATGAAATCAATCCACAATAGTAACATCAGAATATTCCTTTCAGCACAAGAAATACAATATATTTTAGTTCATTTTCCATCCATCCATTGTGTTAAATTGAAACCCCTGTAATTTTAACATTTATTAAACATATGTTTTTGGTGGAATCAGCAGTATAGAGAAAACCTGGTAGGTGTGAGGCAACCATTACTGTATTATATTATATTATATTATATTATATTATATTATATTATATTATATTATATTATATTATATTATATTATATTATATTATATTATATTATATTATATTATATTATATTATATTATATTATATTATATTATATTATATTATATTATATTCAGTACTGGAGTTGTGGGGGGATGAAATAAAAACGGGCCAAATCATCCCCCCTGTAAAACTGCCATCCCCCCTTTCCATCCCTTATGTAATTTCATCAATGAATGTGGTTTTACTGCTATTTCAACATTTAGAGTCATCACCAGAAAAATAACTTATTTGACAATTTTCACCTGTTTCAAGTAAATTTTCACTTGAAATAAGTAGGAAAATCTGCCAGTGGGACAAGATTTATCTTCTTATTACAAGCAAAAAAATCTTGTTCCACATGCAGAATTTTCTACTTATTTCAAGTGAAAATCTACTTGAAACAGGTGAAAATTGTTGTTTTTTCCAGTGATGAGTCTTGTTTTAAGTGTAATGAGATTTTTTTTTTACTAAAATGAGACATTTTAACTAGAAATAAGACAAATATTCTTGTTAAGATTTTGAGTTTTTGCAGTGATCCATTTTACTTATCCTGTGAAGGACAGAGTCATATTGATAAGTTCAGAAATGTTTTATTTTATAAAATGTATATTATATTATATAATATAATATTATATTATATTATATTATATTATATTATATTATATTATATTATATTATATTATATTATATTATATTATATTATATTATATTATATTATATTATATTATATTATATTATATTATATTATATTATATTATATTCGTGACCCTGCAAAGGATAACACGGGTATAGAAAATGAATAGATGGAGTATCATATCTTATTATTTAAATTTTGAGACGCATTTAGTGATTCTGTCCACTAGGTGGAGCTCTCAACCTTTCGTTAAAATAGCATTAATCTCTACTAAAATCTAAAACTGACCTAAAACAGCAATATCTCATGGAGTCTTGAGGCCTTAAACCTTCCCTTTTCCCCTAAATCATTTGCATTATGGTATATGTAAAAAGTTGACTTTGTTCCCCGCCAAACAGAGGGTCTCTGTGCGGGCCAGTGGCAGCGCGCCTCCTGCTCGAAGCTCCGCTCCTCTGGCCCCAAATATCCCCACTGCTTCACTGAGCTGTTCACTTGGGACAACTGTTGCACAGACTTGTCATTCAGCTCACCGGGCAACCTGACCTGCACCTTATTCAACATGATTCCATCTGATCCACATGTCTCCCACACCGCAGCGACTTCAGGTACTTCCTCTGGACTGGACCGTTGTTCACACAAGTGAGGTAGTTGTTGGGAAGTAATGGAATTCATCTCTCTCGGGACTCGCACCTTCAGGAGAGGCTGAACAAGTGGATGAAATAGCGGGACTCCTCCAAACACCGCAGCTCCCCCAGAATGGTTGGTATATGGAAACTGGAGAAAACTGATCTATATACATCATATTTGAGTGATACCACCACACAATGTTAAAGCGTTGATATTTTAATCTAAACTATATCAGAGTGCAGTAACTCCTTAAATGGAAAAACAGCTGGCAGTTTGAATCTGCTCTCGAAACTTTTAACTTTGCAGCATGTCTCTTCTGTAAATATGTATATGCATATATATATATATATATATATATATATATATATATATATATATATATATATATATATATATATATATATATATATATATATATATATATATATATATATATATATATATATATATATATATATATATAGACTGCATGACATTCCAGTGCTGTGGGTGTAGATTTTCTGGGGAGGGGAGCGATGCGTATCTGCTCTGTACCCCGGGTCTTATCTTACCCCATACTGCTTATTTATACTGCTTATATTCCCCCCTCACTCCTCTCCCAGACCCTTTTTGCACTGGGGGCTGCAAAAAGAGGAACAGTCGTAGTTAGTTAACTGTTGGCAATTTATGACGCCCAGTGATGAATATTCGGATTGATTTAACCGCTGGCTACCACGGCAACGGTAACTCCGAGGTTTCATTTGCCAGACGTTCAATGCAAATTGATAATGACTTAAATCAACCCAACTGGTTTTCCTTTGGAAATCTGCCAAAATCTACACCTGAATACGAATATGTTACAGGTACATTTAGAAACAGTAGCCTAAGGAGAGTGCTGATCAAATATCCTGCTTTAAATATCGTTGCCCTGTCAATCAAACAAGTTCAACTTTAAGGTATTTTACTACTCGTATTTAACAGTTAAATAGTTTAATCTACTGAGAAGTCAATGATTGTTTTCGTTGAAACTTAAAAACACACCAAACATTGTTTGATACCTGTAAGCATGGTGGGGCTGAATATTTCCATTGCTGATTGTAGCATGCCCCAAAATGATTTATATAGCACATGATAATGATCTGTTTTTATAATGCATAATCATTACAAAAACAGATATGTGTTGTTTTAAAATTGTCATTTTAGTCTTTTATCTGTTTCTTATTGGGGCCTTATCTATATGTCATTGAG
Source organism: Cololabis saira (assembly GCF_033807715.1). Taxonomy (NCBI): domain Eukaryota; kingdom Metazoa; phylum Chordata; class Actinopteri; order Beloniformes; family Belonidae; genus Cololabis; species Cololabis saira. The sequence continues at coordinate 31,043,834 of NC_084605.1, read as the reverse complement.
GATCTTTTCAATGAATACATTGAACACCATAGTGTACACTTGTAACACAGTCTCATGCAAAATGGGCTCAGATGGCAGGTGTTTAATTTGCCTTTACATAAGACTTAAATAAGAAGCAGCGATTAAAAGCATTTGTAACAAGATGATAAATGGTGGAGCAGTGGTTTTGTTATGAGCAGATGATCAAACGTGTCATATGCCTCAGTGGTTTGTGAACATTCACGAATGTCAGCTCATGTGGGGCTTTTTTTTTTCTTTACACAGCAGATGCAATAAGCTGAGATAATTGGTGTACATCTAATTTACAATATAAATGACAACCCACCAGACTACTTATTTTCTTGATGAATTGTTGATGTGGAATGTTATTTTTTTCATATACACTCCAACCCTGTTGTAAGAGCATTATAAATTCTGTCAATATACTTTCTCACTGATCAATACAAATTATGTTGTCTTAATTTGTTCAGGTACAGTACAGTCAGTGGAGAAAAAGAGGCCGCAGAGAGCAAATATGTTCCTGCTGTTTTTCTCAGACAAACTGTACCTTCCTTTGAAGCAGTCGGCTATCTGACCAGTTCAACATGACTTGGAGCGTCCAGGGACTGAGTCACTGCGAGTGTGACGTGTGAATGACCTAGCTGTTTATGTTCTGCCATCTCACCCCGAATAGGGGGTTCAGAGTCACTCCTGTGCAAAGAGGCCTTTGTGGTTGTGGCATGCGGCAGGGTGGTGCAAAGACCAGGCTGACTTTTCCCCTCCGGTGAAAGTGGGGCTCAGTGCACTGCAGGGCCGTTCAACATTTCATTTCACATCGTTCCACGTCAACAGCGCTGTACTGGAGCTGCAAACTTCCTGTTCCCACTCAGAGAATTTCACAGGCAGTGTCCAACCATACCTTGTGTTTAGACTGCAGTCATTTGGAGCTGCTTCTGTGCTGCAGAACTAGCCAGGACAGAGGTTGCAACAGCATGACAACTGGAGCACCAAATGTGTAACACAGAAACTCGAAGACGTACAGGCTCAACAAAAATTCAGAAAATGTTGGTCATGTATCGGGCTTTCATTCGGAGTGGAGCTTGTTTCATGTCAAACACAGGAGTACCGTCCTTGAGTGGAAAAAACCGGGGTGTTGCATGTGCCTCTGCTAATTAACAGCAGCAGTTTGTTGATGCTTAGCAAATTTCCTGTGCGGAGGCTGTCTCATTTACTCTCGCTGTGTTACTGACCCTTTCACTGGCAGGAAAGGTATGCAGGATTATGTTAAACTCTGAAGATTAGTCAGGGATCTGAACCGGGCTGCCATTATCTTCAAAGAGACCCGATATTAATCATTCAGGGATGCTCCAGATTTTCCCAAAACATGTGCCATTAAATCCACCCTTATCTTCATCTGGCTGCCATCTACAGACTTGTAAAACTACCGAATGGCCCTCGGGCTCAGAGCAGTAAATTTACGGCTCTGTGACAGGCCGGCCTTCCCCTTCATTTTTAGCTCAGCACAGTTATGCCTCTCAGCATTTGGACATGTGTCAGTCTCAAGTCTATGTTTTGGAGCTTCTGTTCAAGATATCCCACTCCTCCCTTTCACTCCCACCAGTGTTGACAAGACGAAGCAGCTGGCAGTTTGGACACCAGGCTGCTCCACTGCCTACATCTGTGGGGGGTAGAGAGTATCACTTCAAGCCAGACAACTCTTGAGCTTTTCTGGCATGAAGCTTTACAGTTGTGGTATCACAGTTTAATTGGTGAAATTGCGCTTGATTGCGGTCTGTCACTCATATTTTCACCCTGCCCTCGTGGATGTTTTTCTTCTCGGTATTTTAAAAGTAACTTCTACACAGACTCATAAATACAGTGTCTCTATGTGCACCAGCCCCCAGTCTAGCGCGGTGGGTGGGAATGTTCCTTAAATGCACTGGTGCACTTAAAGATAACAAGGACTTCCTCATGGCAAAGAGTGGCTTGGCTTCTAGATTCTCACATTCAGTTGCTTTCTCTTCTGTAAATGTTTAAGTCAATGTTTCAATTGTGCTATTGAAGAATAAGGTGCAACTTTGTACAATTAAAAAAAATCGAGGAAGCGAGAGTCTGTAGAAAGCAGCATAGGCTTTACGTGGCTGCGGCTGTGACTCAGCATCACAGTGCAGTATTATAAGTGTAACTTTTGCTCCAACTTCCCCCTTTTCATCAGTGCATAAAACAAACATCAAGAAGTCTGTTAACGGACAAATCAAGAGAAAGTGGTTGCTTATAGCTGTTCTCAAATTTGCAAAAAATGCGTAATTGACAGGTTGATGTTCATTTCATTTGGCAGGAGGAAACATTGCCCACAACAGGGAATACAAATAAGTGGAAGTCTGTTTGAGAAGGCAACTGGAGATTTGCAAGATTGGCAGGACTTGTCAAGAAGGAGTCTGTAAAAACGCATCCAGACACAACCGCTTCCAAGAATGAGGATCAAATACACAATATGCATCGTCTTCTTTGTGGCACTTGTTATCATTGAGAAAGAAAACCGGATTATCTCAAGGTAAGTCCATTGCAGTATCAGCAGTTTATATTGAGCAAAAAATACTGAAATGCTGTCAATATCAGGTTAAATAACGAAGCCGTGAATGTGTTAACTTTTAAAGATGACATAACTTTGGGTGTCACATTCTCAGGGTTTCAGATAAACTCACGCTGAAGCAGACCTCCCAGACCCCTCTAAGGCCTGGTGGTTTCTCCCGCATACTGCTGAAGCACAATGCGTCCTTCCCTTCACTCAGCAAAGATTTCATGCTGATGAAGCGGCGCCTGGAGAACTACAGCAAACACCAGGAGGTGATGAAAAGTGGCAAGAAACACATTCTTCTGTTAGCCACCACCAGGACAGGCTCCTCTTTTGTCGGCGAGTTTTTCAACCAGCAGGCCGACAACATGTTCTACCTATTTGAGCCTCTGTGGCACGTGGAAAAGATGTTGACTCTGGACACCGGAGGAACCAACGCTACAGCGGCGGCCGCGGCGTACCGCAACGTGCTGCAGCATCTCCTCCTGTGTGACTTCACGCTGCTGGAAAAATTCATAGACCCCCTGCCTGTGGATCACATCACCCCAGCCCTTTTCCGCCGCGAGTCCAGCACCTCTCTGTGTGGGGAATCTGTCTGCAGCCCTGTCGTCAAAGGGGTCTTTGAGCGCTATCATTGCAAGACCAGACGCTGTGGGCCCCTGAACCTGACCATGGCGTCAAAGTCTTGCCTCCAGAAGGATCACAGGGTCATCAAGTCCGTGAGAGTCCGCCAGCTGGAGAATCTCCGTCCTTTAGCTGAAGACCCACGCCTGGACGTCAAATTCATACAGCTGGTTCGGGATCCTCGTGCAGTGTTGGCCTCGCGCATGGTGGCCTTTGCTGCCAAATACAAGAACTGGAAGGAGTGGGCTATGGGTGGGGATGTGCCCCTTGATGATGACGAAGTCAGGAAGCTGAAAGGTAACTGCGACAACATCAGACTGTCTGCCAAGGTCGGCCTGCGGCAGCCGCCGTGGCTGCGTGGGCGCTACATGCTGGTGCGCTACGAGGACATCGCTCGGTTCCCCATGAAGAAAGCAGCAGAGATGTACAAGTTTTCAGGAATCCCCTTCACCTCACAGGTGAAGTCCTGGATTCTGAAGAACACCCACGCTTCTAAGGAGACCAGTGGTGTTTATTCTACGCAGAAAAACTCCTCTGAACAAGTAGAAAAATGGAGGTTCAGTCTACCGTTCAAGATCGCTCAGGTTGTACAGAGAGTCTGTGGACCAACACTCAAGCTCTTTGGGTACAAATTCGTGAGCAGTGAAAAGGTGCTAACAGACAAGTCCATTAGTCTGATCGAGGATAAAGTTTTCAATGCTTTATAGAATTCAACAAAGATTAACAACAAACAACGGAAATGCAGGAAAAGTCAATCTTTTTTAAACTTTCCTCTGCAGTGAGTTATATTTATTGGATTAGTTTATCAGCAGACAGATTTATACATTTTCAAACAATATGCTATTTAAAGGTTTTACTATTTAAGAGTTTTTGATGAGGAAAATTGACTTTTTTCTGATTAAAAAATATATTAAAGCTACTGAAGCAAGAGCATGGGGTTATAATGTTGCTTTAAATGTAGAAAAAGAGAGAACGGGAACGTATCTTTACCTTTGCACTCTGCACTATTTTGTCAATGAAATGCATTCAATGCTGTTGGCTTGCCTGCAAATCTGTCCCACTTTTCATATCTGAGATCCCTAAGGGCTATAGCTGTGGGTTGGTGAGCAGTAATGAGCTGTTTAAAACACTCCCAGAATCTTCCATTAGATCTTTTTTCATTTTCATTTTCTTCTTGTCTAATAGCTCATGCATTCTGAACATAAGATGCTTTGTTCCAAAGAAACTAAAAAATGAACTTCTTTGTATAACACCACATGTGGCCACATGAGGAAATACCAGTTTCTTGCCAAGCAATTTCTTTTTCATTGAAATTCAGAAGTAACGTCCCATATAAATATATTTATTTACTAAAAAGTCTGACTTTGCTATGAAGGTTCAACTCTTTTTACTTCCGCAGGGAAAGCTTTTTTTTAATATACTTTTTGAATGTCTCCTCTGTTGTTGAGGATTGTAAGTCAGAATTTGCTTGATATTGCCTTGAAGACTGTATGGATCAGTCACGTAAAACAGGTGCTTGTACTGCTACTGTAAGCTCACATTTTAACTGCAGCTGGTTTGCAGGATTATGCAGGAGGTTTGTCAGTGGATCTATTCATGTTGACACCATTCTCTTGGCTGGATATGATAAGATATTTTTGACAAGCCAGACTGTTTGCTGATGTTGAGTTTTTTTTTCTTTTTTCATTTTGTTCATTGCAATAAATCAGCTTTTACATTACATGTAAAATATCTCATTTTTGAGGAGATCAGAGTTTTGACAAGGAAATATGTTCATGTCAAAGGAAAAAAAAAGAGAAACTGAATCGTGCAAAACATATATTGGAAATATCAAGTGGAGCACAGCATATTTTGCTGTGCTTTTTTGATTTTTGACTGCTTCATCACTCAAAATCGATGAAGTAGTCAACTCACACGGACTGTGCAGAGGCAGCCACATCAGTGGGTGATTACACACAGCATGCCGATGTCCCGGAATCATCCGACTGATAGGAGCCTTGTTGCACCGAGCTTGTTTCCGCTTTACTGCATCCCAAGGTGGAACACCGCACAAATGCCCTACCTTTCCATCTCAGTCATTCACATACAAAACAAGAAAGAATGTTGATAATGAAAGTTCTGTGTGTAAGTGGCTACAGAGCAATACTGATGGTAGGCACTTATGCTTGAATTATGCTTCAAAGCAACTACACATAGACTGCATATGGGATCTACAATACATGTAGTCGGAGTTTACGCTAGCTTTTTGTCATTTGTGTCTGTGTAATTACACCACCAGATGTTAGATGGCAGTGTGGGTTATTTCCCTCAGCGTTCTACCTCTGCAATCCTGAGTTTTCTTTCGGTTACTTGCTTTATGTAGCTCACACGAAGCAACATAGTAAATGAGCTGTGCCGTACATGAGTTGGAGCTGATGAACGTTGAGCAACGTTGAGGTAACGCTTGCTCAACGGTAAGTGGTTGTGGGGAATACAGAAGGAAATACAGCACACTGCTACCAAGTCAACCAATTACATTTGTTGCACTCTTTGTCAACCCAAGGTGTAGTTACATTTTTGAGGAGGTTAATGTCAGGCTGTGGGAAGGGCTAGGGTGGAGCGTCTAACGCAAACGTAGGTTATTATGTTATCGGTTTCATTTAGAGGTATAAATCAACTTTACACTCAGCATTTTCAAGATCTATTCATGTTGTTTCTTTTATCTTTTCTTTCTTTCGTCTTTTTCTTTTAGAAATTGCATTTTCAAAGAATGGCTGAATGCTAAGCCAACTTCATTTTGGGAAATCACCGAAGTCATTGGTTTTCACCTCAAGTCACAGCAATTCCAGGATTAAATTCTTCTTGTCTTGCTCATACTTGACAGGGACACTGCAACCCCTAATGTGTATATATATATATATATATATATATATTATAAGGGTGTAACAATATATCGTGCCACAAAATTTCGTGATACAAAAACGTCACAATACGTGTCGTGGAGGTGACAAAGTGCATCGCGATATTGGAATATTAATATTAATCTATTGTGTTGACTAGTAACGCGCATCCGAAAAAAGAAAAAAGTCAAATCATACATGAGAGAAACTATTCAGTTTGTGGCAAAATATTTGTACTTGTATGAAACTGAAGATGCATAATGCAAACCTGACATTTACTTTTAGTTCAGTTTGTGGAAAATGGTTGGCCTGGCTTTCTTTTTAAAACTTAAACAGTTATAAAGCATTACAAACTGTAACAATAGGGCAAATACACAGCATTGTTTTGTATTTTGTGTCTTTCAAATAAAAGACAATTTTTTCCAGTCATATGTTCCTCATTCAAGGTTGTTAAAAAAATACTGCTATAATATCGTATCGTTATCGTGACCTCAATATCGTGTATCGTACCGTATCGTGAGATTAGTGTATCGTTACACCCCTAATATATATATATATATATATATATATATATATATATATATATATATATATATATATATATATATATATATATATATATATATATATATATATATACAGTATATATATATATATATAGTACAGACCATAGGTTGGACACATCTTCTCATTCAAACAAATGGGGAAGTGTGTCCAAACTTTTGGTCTATACTGTACAATGTATACTACATAAAAAAACTACATAATGAATGTATGGCTAATTCCATTGTTTTCATAGTTTAACACAAATGGTTAACTCACTTTCTCCTTTTGTTTTGGGGCAATAATTGAATTGACTTTGGCCCTCTTGTCTTGTGAAAAGGTTTAAGCTTTCAGCAGACTTGGTTTGTCGCTAAGGAGGCAATACAGAAGGATCCTGCAGAGGCAGCCGCCTTGACTGCCAGTATGTTTACCACTGCGGGCCCAGCTATTTAAATCTTCCAAACCTAGTAATTACCCCAACTTTACATATAATGTGGTCGAAGTCAATTTTGTCCACCTGACCCCACCCACATACAAAACTGCTGCATTTATACAGCTTCTCTCCGAATCTGTTTTTCTCCTCTCAACATCCAACCTTTCATTCATTCATGCATGCTTTCACATACAGCTGTGCTACACCACTTCAGTGCACTGCAAGTGTGGTCACTCGTAACAACAGATCATTGTCTGGTTGGTTTGGTTGTATTGTTTTCGTAAAAACCTCTGCCAGGTCTTCAGTAACAGCGTCCAAACTTAATGAGGAGAGGTTCAGTATTCATAAACTCTTCTACTGGAGTGGCTTTATGTGGGCCATGTGGAGGGTGGAGTCACTGCATGGTTGGGGCAAATATAGAATCACCACTTTCCACGGAATTAAAGCGCTCTCAGCCCCCCCCTCCTCAGCAGTAAAATGAGGGCATTTAGGTAACCACACCCTCCTGCTCTGTTATATGGTGTTCTGCCACATCAACCATGAGGGGTTGGAAATATGCTTAACAGATCTGAGGGAGTGAGAGTGTGCTCCAGGATCTGTGATAAACACACCCAAAATTGAGCTAATTCCTGCATGTCTCAGTGATACATATAAAATTTATGCTGCTGTAGACGATAATGATGGTTGAGAAAGAGACATAAATCTAAATGCAGTGCAAATTATCTCAAGCTGAGGGATGTAATTCATAAAGCTCAAATTGTTGCACGTGATACTGAATGACAGTACAGCTGTGGAAACAGAATTTCACACAGAAGGCATAAAACTCAGCAGTTTTATCGGCCTGTAAAACTAGAGTATTGATTTCTAACTTTGTATTCACAATATCCCATTCAAAGATATTATCCACACAATCAGGTTCCACAAAACCTAAAGAAAGGTGTTTTTTTCTGTGGCAAACTGCATTTTAGGGTCAGTATCATGCATTTATTGAAAATGGATTAAGTGCGAACATCTTCTTTTCGATTAAAGGAGCTTGAGGCTCCTTTTAAGAAATGAGACTGTCTAGCGCCACCCTTCACCACGACGGCCGTTTGGGGTTACTGCAGCCAACAGTGAAGCCGGTGTCGGTGCTTTTTTTTCCCACCTGCTTTTTTTTACCGGCTCCCCGTACGTGATGACGTTCCGTCTTGTGATTGGCTTTTGACCGTACGTGATGACGTTCCGTCTTTAATAAATATTTTAACTCTAATATTTTTTTTAGCCTATGTCAGTAAGATCACTGATAATTCTGATAATTCCTTGTTTCTTCTCCCTTTTACCTCCACTAGGATCTGCTGCTTCTGACTTTACAGAAGTGTATGTCTCTATATGTTCTCATTGTTGAATCTGTAAATGTCTAAGCAAAATAGTCATAATACATTATATAAATATAATTAAAAAAATGTAACGTCAACTAAGCGCTCACTGATTAATCCGCAATTGCCAAAAAAGATGTTTTGAATGTGAAGACACGGGGAAAAAATGCACACTTCCGGGGAAAATATTTCAGGCCGACACTTCCGGGGAAAATATTGCAGCCCGATACAATCTGGTACCCACACCGGCACGGGAGAACGGGGAGAACGCGCATGCAGCGTCATGTGACGTCACATCCGCAGGACAGCGCGGGAAATTCGGGACCGAATTGCAGCACATTTTGCAGCACACAGCCTGTTCAAGGCAACGGAGAGATACACTAGAGAGATCATTCTTTTGAGTTTGGAACGCTTCATCTGACATTATTACTAGAAAACTTAAAACGTATACGGATTTTTTTCATAAATCCTGCCACAATCCTGCCTCAAGCTCCTTTAAAGCTGAATTTGTTTTTAATTTTAAGTTTTACCTTCTTAGTTCTTAGCCCCCCCTCAGATAACTATGGAACGAGATCGTTTCAATATTGACAAAGCACTTTTCGCATTTATTAGAAATTTCACTTCTTCCCACTAATGAAAGTGTCATTTACTTTAATTCTGAACTGTAACCTTTTGCTCACTCATGTCACATAGAGAAGTTACCAAGTGCTTCATTGTGCCAAGTCATAACAGAGATTAATATTCACAATTACCCAATTTAGGTTGTTAAGGTTACACATTGAGTGTTTGGTCAACACTTAAAATGACTACGTAATGTGACACAAAGGGACATTTTCCTGAACTATTTTTGAATTATTTTTGGGGACACCTTTGTGGCTGACCACAGTGTAAAAGCCTTTCCCACAGCGGAAACAGATGACGGTTTTTCTACATTTAGACAAAGCAAAACATGCGAAAAGTTAGTCCAGATGTGCCAGACAACTAGAGCTGTCTGACTACTAAAGCCACCAAAATGACTACAGTAAAAGACAGAAAATAACAATAATTTTGAATGATTGTGGCAGCTTAAAAATGCAGTAACCACTTTTCAAAACAGTAAAGTACTGTTTCCCTTTCTCTGTGAAATGCTGCTCAAAAATGTGCTAAAACAATCTAAAAAGTCCCACCTCTGGAGAGACAAGTGAAGTCATGAAAAGATCTGGATTAAAGTTCATCATGGGGTGACTTGGTGTTTGAATTTTGTTGAAGCACTATGGTTAAATGAGACATGCCCCCCCCAAAAAAAGGATAAAAGGTGGATTACATGTGATAAACATCAGGAATTTTCAGTCCAAATACACAAAGACTGCTGTTTTTTTCTTTTGTTTGCACTTCCTTTCATTTGGAACACCGTTATCGATTTATGACCTCAGTATTTATACATAGTGCTGCCAACCTTTGTGCCCACCCTCAGATGAAAACAGAGAACTTTACTCCCTCTCTAAATTTAGATGCACATTATGGTTTAAAATAACATTTCATGGTATTATCAGACGAGTCCTAGCATTACGTTTCAGCCCGACCCGTTCCAACACAAACGACGACTTTGTGGATGGCGAGAGAGACAAAGTAAATACTTGGGGTTTGGTATGCAGTTTGTGCAAAGGAAACAACATGAAAACGTGCTATATTTGATTGTTGGTGATTATTTTTCTTTCCCATACCAGCTCACAATTTTCTTTTTCTACTATAAAAAAATAAGCTTATCATGCCATTCAAATCTGAATTCTTTTGGTCTCAAAGAAAATGACCCGGGGCTTCATGTTCCAAATGAATATTCAGAAGTACTGTATTTTACAAATGTCTACAGTATATATGCAAAACACGGAGAACAGTTGACGGAAGTAAGAAGAATTCCTTCAGACCTTGGCTGCATCAATCAGTGTCAAAATGTGGTCAATCATTGCATTGTTTTATGTAGTTCTGCATTGTTTGTAGCTGAAACACAGCAGGCGTAAGTTAAACGCGCCCCACTGTAGGTGGTGCCATCATTTGCATTTTGACTGGCATTTTGTGAAGAAAAAAACTAAAACAGCTGCCTCAGCCACAAAGTTTTAGTCTTTTCCTACATCAATGCCTCTTTTTGTATCAGCACCAAGCGAGAGAGGAGAGCTCTTAAAAAAAAAAAAAAAAGAAAAAAAGAAATTAGAGCTACTGAATGGGTCAGTCATTTGTCCCACTCAGCTGGCTTCGCACCAAACGCAGAGTAAGTGCCTTTCTACTGCCACAACAATGAAACAGACACTACAGCTGACAGCTTAAAAGTAGCTAAGCAGTGGCTAGAGAGACCCAGCACAGAATTTCCTTATTTCCTGTAAGATGTCATGCTGATGCGCTTACCAATTATAGCTAATCTACGACTGCACCGGTTTAATAAAAGGCCTTTTCCTTTTTGACATGTGAGCAGCAGCCATGTGATGCTACTTCAAGAGGAAATTTAATAAAGACTGTGGATACATTTGTGGAATAACAGCTAAAAGAGGACAAGTAACAAAATGTCTAAATTATTATCTTTAAACCCACATTGACGTTTTTCGTTCTGATCCAAGAAAAGGAGATTGGTTTATTTTTTCTTCTAAAGTTGAACAATAATGAAGGCTTACATTGTGGAATTCTGTAGTCAGTGATTTTATAGCAAATATACTGTAAACTTGATTAAAAAAAACAAAAAACAGTTTGAAACCAAATAACAACTTAATATGCATGGCAAATGAAAAAGGAGTCTTGTAGTGGATTAATTATGTGGATTTAGCCACAAATGTCAGTGCTGCAATGGTACAATCAGCCATAGCTTGTGACCCGCTCCACAGCAGACCAACATGTCACCCCTAGAAGAGCAAAATGAGGATGGTCATTTGTGAGGGGTAATGTTTGCACCTAAAATGTTATTTAAAACCTTCTAGGTCAGGGGTCGGCAACCCAAAATGTTGAAAGAGCCATATTGGACCAAAAACACAAAAAACAAATATGTCTGGAGCCGCAAAAAATGAAAAGTCTTGTATAAGCCTTAATATGAAGGCAACACATGCTGCATGTATCTATAATAGTTATAACTGGGGGAAGATTTTTTTTTCATTATGAACTTCGAGAAAAAAGTCAAAATGTTGAGATTAATGTTGAAGTAAGTTCTTGAAAAAAAAGTCAAAATGTTGAGAAAAAAGTCGAAATGTTGAGAAAAAAGTTGAAATGTCGAGATTAAAAAGGAAAGGAAAAAGGAAGAAAACAAGAAAAAAAGGAAAAAAAGAAGAAAAAAAGGAAAAACAAAAGAAGAAAAAAAGGAAAAAAAAGGTCAAACATTTTTTTAAAAGCTCCAGGAGCCACTAGGGCGGCGCTAAAGAGCCACATGCGGCTCTAGAGCCGCGGGTTGCCGATGTTCTAGGTGATGATAAAAATACATCTAACCACAAATGGTTTGATCTGCAATCTGGAAAGGTATCTCCAGGATGCCCAATAAGACATATCAGTTAAATTATATATAGATGTACTGTTTAGACTACAATTAAACCCTTTATTGTTTTCTTCAACTCCTTCCCTGCCAACACTAAATATACCCTATATAAAACTGAGAGACCAATCAACACAGGAGGAAACAAGTCAGCCCTTTCCACCCTCTCACTGATTGCAGAGGCAGGAAGTGAACATTTTCATACCTTTGCCTCTGCTATTTCTTGTACACAAAGCTGCTCTATTTCCAGCACACAAGTCTGTGGTATTATATGGCTGGTGACTGCAGAGAAAGTCCAGGTTGCTCTGTGGAAAAAAGAAGAGTTTTAATGTAATGAAACATTTTATCATTTTCTTTTAACCCAGAGGGCCACTCTGAACGAGGAACCTACATCTGAACAGGCTATTCCTCCATAAATATATAAAGCACGTATCATTTGTTTCTCAAAACAATCATGTGACCTTTCTATCTCTGTGTATTTGCATTGAAGGTTGGATTATCATGGTGTAAAGCATGAAAAGTCATAACAAGCTGCTATCAAGTTTCTTGTTTTTCTCAAGATTTCAAAATAATTCACTGCCACTATTATCTATTTTCAGCTTCCAGGGATGGAAAGAACCATTTCCAACATTTTCACGTTCTTTTTTGTTGAGTTATATCAAGAGTACTTAAACTGTTTCAAAATAAAGTAAAATATTTTTCACATTATGACTCTAGAACAGGGGTCGGCAACCCAAAATGTTGAAAGAGCCATACTGGACCAAAAACACTAAACACAAATATGTCTGGAGCCGCAAAACATGAAAGTCTTGTATAAGCCTTAGAATGATGGCAACACATGCTGCATGCATCTATATTAGTTATAACTGGGGGAAGATTTTTTTTTTCATTATGCACTTCGAGAAAAGTCTAAATGTCGAGAAAAAAGTTGAAATGTCAAGATTAATGTTGAAGTACAATCTTGAGAAAAAACCTGAAATGTTGAGAAAAAAGTCAAAATTTTAAGAAAAAAGTCAAAATGTTGAGAAAACAGTCGAAATGTCGAGGAAATAGTAAAAATTTTGTGAAAAAAGGTGAAATGTTGAGAGAAAAGTTGAAATGTCGAGGAAAAAAGTCAAAATTTTGAGAAAAAAAGTCTAAATGTTGAGATTAATGTTGAAGTACAATCTCGAAAAAAAGTCGAAATGTCGAGAAAAAAGTCAAAATTTCGAGAAAAAAGTCAAAATGTCGAGATTAAAAAAGAAAGGAAAAAGGAAGAAAAAAGAGGAAAAAAATGAAAAAAAAGAAGAAAAAAAGAAAAAATAGGAAAAAAGAGAAGAAAAAAAGAAGAAGAAAGGAAAAAAGAAAAAAAAAGGAAAAAAAAATGTCAAACATTTTTGAAAAAGCTCCAGGAGCCACTAGGGTGGCTCTAGAGCCGCATGCGGCTCTAGAGCCACGGGTTGCCGACCCCTGCTCTAGAAGAATGGATAACCGGAGATTTATTGGTCATTAGATCATGCGGTCATGTTGTGCTTCATGACATGGTTGGGAGTCCTGCTGTTGTTGAACACAGTGAATATTGTGGCGTACATCATTATTAAACAAAGTTATAACAAATAACAAATAAAATTTCTTTACATAACAATTTCAAAAGTTTTCCGTTCAGAGTACCTTCAGCTATGATATTATCACCCGCTTAAGCAGCAGGTCCTCCTTGTGCTCCCGATAAGAACAGACAGTTCAGAATATCAGAGTGTCTGGTATCTGATACTGTAGATCCTTTGAGCTCTGTGGGATGTGGGCTGGGGTCTCTATAGATTGGGAAGCCATCAGGTTCCACTGGATTGTATCTGGGGAGTTTGGAGAGAAAGTGAACACTTCAGAGTCGTGGTCTTTGCACACCGACTGCAGGGCAGCGTTTCTCTATCCAGGTCCTGCATGTTTTACATGTTTCCCTGCTCAACGTTGGCTCAGATGAATCCACCAATAACAACCTTGGGCAGACCTTGATGACAAGCTGATGAAGAGATAGGTCATTTAGATCAGGTGTGTTGACACAGGCAACTATGTAAAACAAGCGAGGCAGTGGGACATGATGACCTGGACTGAGAGACACAGCCTGAGCTGAGTAATGTTTGCATAGCATGGGGTTGCAAATTGCTTTGGGGGAAAAAAAAAAAGGTGGCTGGTGCCAAAATAACATTATTGTGAATGCCAGTATGAAGATTTGCCACCACAACAATGCAAACCTACAACATCACAGAAGTCTTAAAGAAAACCCCCCAAAACTCACCTACCTAACTAAGCAGGTAAGCATCAGTCAGGACTCACTTCAATTTGTTCATCCCCCTGGAACTGGATTTGAAGTTGCCCCCGTTCAGCTGTTTCAGCAAGGCCACTCTCATCTTGACGAAACAGCCCTGTGGGGAATCAAGCTCTTTATTATTTGCTGTGTGAAAAAAATCCTGAAACAAGAGGATGTCTATACAATCACTAGGTTAATTGACTAGCAGATTGACACACCAGTCTGTTCACCTGGGAAAAAGGACAGGAGTGGAGATGCAGCACAGATGTTGCAGATGTCTGCAAGGGTGGACAGAGCGGACACTGCAACATCATGCTGCAAACATTGAATATACTACTCTACTTCAATATACACATACTATTTTTTTAATACCTTGTAAACTCTTAACTTAGTTATTAAGATAGCAATTATGTTTGTGGCAAATAAGGTCATTATTCATAAATCAACAGCTAAATAACTGTCAGCTAGTCTTTTTGAGCTGAGTAGTAAAAATCAACTTTTGGTTGCTGTTCACCTAAGGTGTCAAACTGAATCCCAGAAGGGCCGGTGTCCTGCATGTTTTAGATGTTTCACTGCTTTAACACACCTGATTCTAATTAATCATCGTCACCCTGCAGGGACACCGGCCCTCCAGGACTGGAGTCCGACACCCCTGACCTCAAGCTTGAGTTATGGTTCTGCGTAAAAACGACGCCGTGCCTACGGCGTGTGGTCTGCGTTTTGTTTTGGTTTATTGCACAATAGTTGTCCTTATCTCTTTGATTCACTGTGACCGGAAAAAGTCGGATAAACCATTCAGGAAAAGATTGCGAATTAGCGGTCACGGGGGGAACTGCACCGCGGAGAAATGGAGTGACGGAGAAGTCCGAAGGGTTCACGACGGCGTCACGGCGACGGCGTGTGCTCTGCATTGGTTTGACGCAAAACCATAATTCAGACCTAAGTCCCAACGAGGTAAAAATGCAGGTGTGCATTCTTTTAAACAAAGAACAGAGGAGACTTAGATAACTATTATTATTATTATTACTGGACACCCTGGAAGGATGCTGTGCATACCGCACATGGACAACCACCGAGGGGCCTCCAAGTGATGTCCCCTGAAGCTACAGAAACATCTGCGTGCCACTAGACTGTGCAGAACAGGTGGTAAGGCCGGGACCCTTCATTAATGCCTGACGACAGATGATCGCAGATCGGACTTCAAGCTCTTCTCCTTCGATGAGAGGGAAAGCAGGCCCTTTGCGTTGTAAACCATTAAGGAAACATAAACTTTTTTGAATACGTCTGGATTCAAAAGTTGTGAGCTTATTGGTCTATTTGGGGTTTGAATGCACACTCATCAGGAGCAGCTTGTGGTTCGGTTTATTGCTTGAGTTCACTTTGACACTGCGGACAAAAGGAGTCAAGGATTGAGTCAATAACCCAGTTACAGTTTTTCTCAATCACTTTGGTACATTTTTCCAATCATTCTTGCAATTTGCAGAAGATCAAGTGCATTTCTCAAAACAGTTTGAACAAATAGCAAAACACTGTGGATCACCTGCAAAAGCCAGTCTCTTGCTCAAAATCCTTAGTCCATCCCTCAAAAGCAAGTTTTTGTCTCAATATACTTGTCAGTGCCATCAGAATGTTTAATCATTGTGTCGTTGTGTACAGATAAGACAGTCAAATTCATTAGTCATGTTGGCAATTGAAAGCACTTTGAAGGGACATGTTGATGTAAAATGTGGTTTAGGTGTGATGACAAGTGTTGTACATTTGACCTCATATAATGTATATGTGTAAGATTGATTGGAAAAGACAAGATTCACATTTACAGAATGACTTCTTCATTGGCAAACATTGACATTGCAGTCCGTAAAGAAAAAAAAAAGACAGCACTGCACATAACAAAGGTGAAATACAATACGTAAGTGTAAACAATGTCAATGGTAGAGATACTGACTGTTTGGATGTTTGCAAATGTGTCATTGTCCTGCAAAATAGTAGTCTGTATCTCTCTCAGTGTAATGGCGTTGTTTTCAACAACAATGTTGCAGATAGCCATCTCCTGGTGTGATGTGAAAATCCACCCTCTACCACCCCTGTGTACTTGTCTTGCAGTCCTATGTGGGAAATAGAAATGTAAACCAAAACAAATTTGAGGAAGACACAATGGCATTGTATAGAGCATCAGTGGAATAGGCTACTGTAATTTTGTATGGGGCATTACTGTATTGACATGTAAATACAGTAAACTCCATGTAATTCAGCACATACTGTTAGATTACACACCTGTTCTCTCTGCGGAAAGTTTGAATAATTGAGGACACAGTTGTTCTGCCAACATTTGGCTGCACCCTTCTCCCCGCTTCAGCCATAGTCAGCCCATGATTCAAAACATGGTCTACAAGTGTTGCTCTGATTTCATCAGGAACACGCATGTGTCCGCCTCTTCTGCCTCTTCCTCTTCCTACTCCTCCACCACGCAGCCTCACCCCTCTTCCTCTCCTTCTTCTTGGCTGTTGTCCTTCCATTGTCAGACATTGCAACTTTCTATTGTGCTCTGGTTACCTATATACTCCCCAGTAGATTGTTCATGAGATGCTCCCTTGAGCTCATTCAGAAAACTGTCGATCATTGGTTGATCAACTCTTTTCATTAGAGAAAGTCTAGATTCACCTGGGAGGAATTTACCAATTTAGATCATATTTACAGACAAATGTCTTATGGAAATGTATATATGCTTGACATGTTTTGATGGCTTGGTAAATCATTTTGCATGTGAAGACTTATATGATGAACTATAGCCTAAATGTTTTGGGGAAAAAGACTATTTGATAGATTCCTATAACAAAGCATTTTGATTAGCATGACAAAAGCAATTGATAATGTACGAAAAAACTGAGAATTGTACACAATCATTTGCATGGATGGACAAAAGCATTTGCAATTTGTTCAATGCAATGAGAAACTGCCTTTTTCATCTGCACAAATGGCATGATGATGTGAAAACTGAACAAGAACTTTTGAGAATTTCAATTCTGATGTGAGAAATGTACCAAACCAATTGAGAAAAACTGTAAAGGCTAACTTTGCCTACAAGTTTGTTATCTTTGCTCCTTACAAAAATAAGGTCCAGAAACCCCTTCCCCCTCTTTCAAGAATCTTGGTATTTAGTTAGTTTGTGCAGGAAGGAGAAGGAGGCCCTTCGGTGGGGGGAAACACACCTCTCTTGACTTTTCCGAGGGTAGAGGCTGAACTCTGAAGGTGACAGGACACCTACTGTAGTGTTTTTGTATTCAAGCATATTGCTACAGTTGATCTGCAAAGGCAAACACATCCTTTAACAGGCAAGTAAATACCATAAGTTTAAAATGTACAAAAGAGCATTACATTCCAACATGTAAGATTTATCAAATTGAAATCTTGTTAGAAAAATGTCTTTGTTACTGTAATAGAAAGCCATAGAAAAAAATAGAAGCTAATGTGAAGTCAAATGACATGATATAAAATGGAAACAAAGAGCTGGTGAGTGCCCACAAGGGCTTCCCACATGGCTTGTAAATGTCCAGTTACCCACATGCGGATAAGCCAGTTCCCATGCCTTCCCTTGACTTTCCCGTTTCACAGATGCATTTCATTAAAATCTCTGGCAGGACTGACATGTACAGTAGCACAACAGCTCAAAATCTGATGGCATAAAAAAGCTGTGATCGTGGCCTCTCCAGCCAGGTCACATGTCGGCTGTTTAGCAGAAACAAAGATAAGATTGCATGTTACATGTTATAAACGGACTGGTTTGTTCTCCAGTTAATGAGGGGATGAATCACTTGAAAGTCATTATGTCTCCATGTACGTCGGGAAAAACCATGTTTGTAAATGTATTATCTGTTTTTACACAAGTACAATTTTCTATCTAATATCTTCTACTTAATTATGTTGGTAATAAAGTTGTGCTCCATCATTAATGATGTTTGTTTTTGCTATATATTTGCTTTACTTCCTGTTTTGAAACTTCATGGTATCGTTTTTTTTTATCCACATGCCTACTTCTGCCTTTATTAAAGGAACCTAAATTCAACATATTATATGATAATAACACATAATAGGGTGTAGAGAAACTGATTCCACTCACAACACCTCAGAAATATAATATAATATAATATAATATAATATAATATAATATAATATAATATAATATAATATAATATAATATAATATAATAGATAGATAGATAGATAGATAGATAGATAGATAGATAGATAGATAGATAGATAGATAGATAGATAGATAGATAGATAGATAGATAGATAGATAGATAGATAGATAGATAGATAGATAGATAGATAGATAGATAGATAGATAGATAGATAGATAGATAGATAGATAGATAGATAGATAGATAGATAGATAGATAGATAGATAGATAGATAGATTTATTGTACCCATGGGTAAATTTGTTTCACAGTGAGTGCTTCCTCATACAATCTAAAACCATACACTCAACAACACAGGATAAGATAAAGCGATGACAGTGCTTTGGCTAAAAGAACAAAGAACAAGAAGTACGGCCCCAAGATAAGAATCAAGATAAGTTAAAACATCAGTAGATAAAAACACTAAAATATTCAAACCAAGGCACATGATAAAAAATGTGCCTTTTCATAAAAACAAGATAAAGGAAACAATACAAAACATAAATACAAGGTTATGTTGCAGTTCCCTCACTTGTTAATAGCACTGATGGCTGCTGGTACAAAGCTGTTTTTGTAACGTTTAGTTTTACAAGCAGGTACCATGAACCTCCAACCTGATGGTAATATCATATAATATCATATCATACAATACAATACAATACAATACAATATGACTTCGTTCTCCCTGTGCTTGTGTGGGTTTTCTCCGTATACTCTTGTTTCTTCCTACAGTTTAGAAACATGCATGCTAGATTAACTGGTGATTCTAAATTGCTCATATAAGAGTGAACGTGAGTGTATGTGGTTGTTTAGTTATGTGTAGCCCTGCGATTGACTGGTGGCCTGTCCAGAGGGCACCCTCACCCTCAGTCTGAAGACAGCTGGAATAGGCTCAAGCAGATTCCCACGACCCTGCATAAGAACACGTGGGTATGGAACATTAATGAATGGATAATATTGTATAATGTAGTATTATTCAATGGAACATGACAGTTTGAAAGAGGCCGGGCAATTGTTTCACTTGTGAGAAATTCCTTTCTGAGCTAACCAGCTGTTTCACTTTTGCGGGAGAACTAATTCTTGACCATTCCAGCTTGAATAAGATATAACCTGCTCAGGAGTCAATGGCTGTCATTATTTGATTTTCTTCTTAATAATGTTCTGTACATTTTCAAAGGGAGACAGTTCTGGACAGGGGGCAGACTACTCTAAGACAAAGCTTAATCGACAAAGCTGTTGCTTTGACGGTAGCACGTGTTTCTCCAAAATTCTAATATATACCTTTCTATCAATGATAATGTCACACATATGCAAGTCAGCCGTGCCATGGTGCACTGCTGCACCTCCAAACCATGACAAACACTGGGTGTTGCACCTTGTGCTGAGAACAGTCTGGATGGTAATTCTCACCTTTTGCACAGAGAGCTCTATGTTCATTTTTCAAAAAAAAAAGCAAGCTGAAATATGGAGTCATCTGAGTACGGAGTACATGGCCACTGTCCATTTGAGCTAAACTCTCGCCCCACTGCAGCAATTCTGCACAGAGTTGACCTGTGGTTTCGTTCTTAAGTAACACATTCTCAGGTTACATTTGTGGTTGCAGTAGCAGACTGTGTTGAGTGGCAATGGTTTTTTCAAAATATTTTCAAGTCCGTGCGGAAGTGTTGACCTCAGTTACATAACCTGCCGTGATGCGGGACTCCAAGGTCACACATATCCAGCAGTGGTTTCCGACCTTGGCCTGTAAGAAGTCAGGTTTCCCCAGACTCTTTAAACGTTGGATTCTTCTTTTATACCCAATTTTTTCACTTATTTTTTTGTGAGGCTGTCAGGATTATACCCAATCCTACGACGGAGTATTAGGGCCAAACAAAAAAACAAAAAAAGGAAATTACGAGAATAAAGTCATAATATTACGAGAATAAAGTCGTAAAATTACGAGAATAAAGTCATAATATTACGAGAATAAAGTCGTAAAATTACGAGAATAAAGTCATAATATTACGAGAATAAAGTCATAATATTACGAGAATAAAGTCGTAAAATTACGAGAATAAAGTCATAATATTACGAGAATAAAGTCGTAATATTACGAGAATAAAGTCGTAATATATTATAAATATATAAATATAACTTCACAAGATGCTCAATATTCCTCATTTTAACACAGGGAGAAGAAGCTCTTCCTGTTAGAGTTCTCATAAATTATATTCTCATAATATTACGACTTTATTCTCGCAACATTACGACTTTATTCTCGTAATGTTACGACTTTATTCTCGTAATTTTACGACTTTATTCTCCTAATATTACGACTTTATTCTCGTAATATTACGACTTTATTCTCATAATATTACGACTTTATTCTCATAATATTACGACTTTATTCTAATACGACTTTATTCTCGCAACATTACGACTTTATTCTCGTAATATGATGACTTTATTCTTGTAATTTCCAACTTTTTTTTGTCTTAGTTTGGCCCTAATACTCCGTCGTACAATCCTGACACCCTTACCTACAAACAATGTATCTGTTATGTGTACAGTATATCATACAAACCTTTTTGTCTTTCTTGTCCTATCTCCTAGCATTTTTGAGTGTGCTTGATGTGCAAATTTTAGGTTTCCTTATAGTTTTCAAATATAATGGAGTTGGTCAGTGAAGGCTTTAAAGAAAATGCACATTGCTAGTGTATTAAAACAAAACAAAAACTTCCTAGCAGAAAATGTGGTTTTTCATATAATTTAATAAGGCTTCAGTGGGAAAATAGAGACAAAGCAAGAATGATGGTGCTCTTTTGCATGACATTTTTAACATGTCTTCTTTTGTCTGTTTTATAAACCTTAGCGATACCTCATACAGTCTCTTTATTAGCTTTTAGCTGTCTTAGATCACACCTGAGTAACATATAAAAACTGGAAAAACAATTAAAGTAACACTTAGTGTCATGGTTTTACAGATAATTTAGAGAAAATCTGCTTCATATGGGTTGAGTGAGTGCCTTTAAAGACTCTTTGCTGGAGTAAAACTGTGAAGGCATAGCTGCACCTCATAAAAGGGATAATTCATATGTTTGTGTTTTGACTGGACGTCAAACGAAACTGAGTAAACACCCTCTGCAAGCATCAAACCATTACTGTGGCCCTCAAAAGCTGCCTCAAAACTCAGTAAAATAAAAGTGCATTCTCTAACCTTCAATTTCAGCTGCTTCTGGTTTTACAAAGTTAGTCATTTGAGAACAAAAATACAGAAGCAGAGCTGTAAGAGAACAAACCCTCAGTGCTATATACAACAGTGTCAGCTTGACTTGGCCGACATGCTAACAATTTACCAGTGAGACCACCGGAGGAAACCAGAAAGCAAGCTGCTGTTTTGTGTGTGATTTAGATGGGGACCTTTGTGGAAATTAGTGGTGTTCTGATGTAATCCACAAATCCTTCTCTCCTAATTAACAAATACATGAAAAAGAGATCAAATTCATCTGTCTTTGTGAAAATCTGTTCCAATAACCCCCCCCTCACTAGCATAT
Source organism: Cololabis saira (assembly GCF_033807715.1). Classification (NCBI taxonomy): domain Eukaryota; kingdom Metazoa; phylum Chordata; class Actinopteri; order Beloniformes; family Belonidae; genus Cololabis; species Cololabis saira. Next base: position 31,021,967 of record NC_084605.1, on the reverse strand, counting down.
AGTATATTGTGTACTGTATGTACTTTTCCGAGCCTTTCTGTAGGACACGATAATGATCTAGCAGCTTTTGCCGCTTAATTTACAGCATTGCACATGCTAAAATGTAATGTGTTGACAGATATATGAGAAACTACGAGGCTGCATGTGCTGCGTTAGAGCGACTCCACAAACTTGTAAAAAAGAAAGCAGAATCATTTGATCTCCCCGCCCCCCCCCTTTAGTTTTAAGCATGATTGCGTGGCAAGCTTTGGGCATTTCCTGCTAATTCTGATGTCCCCTTAAATTTTCTGATGTGCCAAGTTTAAACAAAGGTTGCAGCTACCGCAGATCTTAATTGTGTTGGAATAAAGGACAAAAAAATGGTCATGGGCTTTACTGTCTGGATAATCTGCATGGTTTCTTCTATGATGGCTTCCTGATTTTCTATAGCAAGGAAGTGTGAGGAATTACGTCTTCAAAGAGATGTGAGCCCCACCAGCACTAATCCCCAGTTAATGGCCAGTAGAAGCAACGGACCCCGACAACCTCACAGCCTGCAGAGGTTTCTTGTAGATAATGTTTTTTTTTTTCAGATTAGAAATAAATAAAAAAAAACAAATGAATAGCATCAAAGTTTGATTTACGATATGTGTTTGCACAGAAATTTGAAAACATTGGAACTTGAGTAACTCTGGTTCTGATGAGATTGCATCATGCTCAAAGTCAAATGTGGAGGAACTGCAGGAAAAAATAGAAAAAGGAAAGAAAAAACTATTCTTTGAAAGACAGGATGATCATTACTTTCTTATAGTAAGACCAAAAGCTGTTAGAGTGGCTCCTTTTAGTGACTCTGAGTAACAGGCACAGCTCTCCCTGGTGGCCTTGGGCTCAACCAACAGACTGTAATTGGACTCACAACTCTCCAATTTAGACCAGAATTTAGGAGGGACACGAGTCTGCCTTTAATCTTCTGATCTGTGCTCAGGATAAAAAACAAGCAAGGTAGTGAAGCCAGAGCTAACAAAAAAGGAAAATGTTGTTTCTGCAGTGTACGCTTGACAAGGTTGCTCGGTAAATAACTCACGATACTTCGTGGTGCACAGACTTTTCTCTTAGAAATAATGTTCTAGAAAGGGACTTCAGTTGATGGTTTAGCCCCTTAAAGTCAAAATTTGCTCTTCCACAAGCAGAATTAAGTTGCATCAATACAGTGAAACATGGATGTTTTTGCGTCCCACATGTAGAACAGATGCCGCTGAGCCTTGGGGAAGAGCAAACACTTCAGCGTTCACGTCGCCGGTTTCTCAGACAGGCTTTTGCATTGATTTAGCATTTGTTCGAATTATTCAGATATCTCAGTTTGTGTCATGTCACATGTGACGTGTCAGGACATGTACAGATAAAACTCTGGCGTCATTGGCTCCCTAACCCTTGATAATGTCAGTATTTCAAGGATAGTTTTGACCAAATTTAATCAAATGTTTTTAGACGCACTAAATATATATGTGTGTGTGTGTGTGTGAATCTCGGGTTCAGGTTAGATTCTATGATTTAAAAGAAGACAACTGTAGAAGTATTTCCATTAATTTATGTCAAATAATCCCATATGATTCAAGGATTCTCAATGTGTTACTTATTTATTAATGTACAAACATGAAGATTGCACTGTGGATTTTATTTATACTCCAGAAAGTAATTTTCTTCTGATGAGTGCCAACACTTTGATTGGCAATTTCTAGATTATTTGTTCTCCTCTTTCAATATTTATGCCCTCTGTAATGGATAGAAGCTAAGGAGACCATCTATTGGTCAAACAACAAAATGTTGAATCTTTAATCACCTAACCTTTCGACTAATTCATAATTCAGGAAACTGAGAGTGAAGCGTTTAGCTTTTCCTGACTATGGCCCGCGAAATGAAATGGTGTGGAAAGTGTGAGGTCGTAAACCTGTTACAGATATGCTCCCTCCAAATATTGGGGATAATGTATTCCACCCAGGTGTGAAAATAAAGAGGGGGAGAACGCTCTCAAGTAAGTGGCAGCTATTCACTTTTAGAAAACTTAATATGAGAACATTAAGATCTGAAAAGTTAATAACGGTTTTAATCCTGATCGATATTCCTTCGAATCTGCAGCAGATTTTCACTCTGCTGCTTTTGAGTTGACAGAAGGATGCAAAATAATTTGGTCTGCCTTCTGCACGCATCACAGTGTGTTATTTGTACCACTGAAATTTTTATTTTTTTTTAATTTTCCTGCCAGTCAACGTTAAATATCCAGCTTGAGAGAAAATAAAATGCAAAAAAAAAAAAAAAAAACTATGTAAAAATATTCCAAAAATAAAGATATTACCCTTTTTTGGGGCAGAATATGTTCACACAGAACAATGATTACTGAAACCCTTCTGACATGATTCACATGTATTTACTTTTTTAAACTTTCTTTCATTTGTTTTAAATTAGTACTTGAGTGCTGATTCTGTTCTTATCTGTTTGGTCTTTTAGTCCTGTGTGGTTAAAAAGTAACACAAAATGTTTAAATACAGTAACCATTTTATATACATTAAATAATAATTACATTACCTACTTTACTCTACATTAATCTAAGTTTTGGTTCTGTTGTACCTTTCATCTTCCGTGCATAATGAGATTTTACTGCTCTGTTTAACCATATCAATTATAGTTTTACTTTTAGGTAATGATGCAGCCATTTCTGAATTTTATTACATTTATGTTTTGTATCCGCACTTTGGTTAGTCTTGCATATATATCTGTGCACTTTTTTTCATAAAGCTCCCTTTGGCTGGAACAGACGAGGCCATAACACCAGACGTTAATCGATCCTTCAGCCTCTGCTGATTCTTTTTTTTTTTTTTCATTTTTTTTTTTTGTCAGTAGTCTATACAAATCTGTTTCTGTGCAGCGTATTGTACTAGAGGGGTTAATGTATTATACAAAGTGTTCGAATCAGGGATTAGATTTTCCCCCAATTCCATCAGTCAATTCTTTGTGCTCTCCAGGGCATTCATCATTTTGACAGTTGCAGATAAGGCAATTATTTTCCTCAAGCAACTACAAAATGTAGACAAGTGCTTCTGTGACAGTGTGTCTGTTTGAGTGGGAGAACACAAATATTATTCCAGCAGTCACTGATGGCATGTATCGCCTGCTACAAAGCAATATCCTTTGTAACACAAAGGAAACAGATGTTAAGAGCATTTCTGTGTCCTAATGTAGCAGTGGTTTTGTTGTTATTTTACAGTATAAGTGAGGCTCCATTCTGGGGGTTCAGTAAGATGTCTTAACAAATGGTTTCTTGTTAGGGTCTTTCCTTTTGCTGATGGACTAAATAATTGCAAGTAAAATGAGGTTGTATGCTTTTAAACTAATGGACGAATTATTTCAACATTTTTCCCATAAAAATAGGGGCATAAATATCTGTCAAAAAACACAACCCGGGCCCCTTCTGAATTATGTTTAACCACCAAAGAAAGAAAATGTATTCTGAGCAGTATTAACCTATTAACCACTCGTCTCTTGGCAATTTTTAAATATATTATAAGTAAAAAAAATAAATTAAATAAACAAATAAATACAAATGTTCCGTGCGTATTCTTCATTTCAAAGTGCACAATGGCTGCCTCACAGTCATGTTCAAGCTGCTTCACATCAAACAAGTCTCATCCGAAGCGTTACGGTTGTCTGCAGTTGCCTCTCTGGGCCGCTAGGGGGCAGCAGAAGACCTTAATTCCTATATAAACGATGCTGTTAACTGTTGACTTGCACCACTGTCACCTCCTGCTGAAGCTCAAATCATTACACTTTCCAGGCTTCTTACTTTACTCACTTTTCAAGCTTGCAAACACACACACACACACACACACACACACACACACACACACACACACACACACACACACACACACACACACACACACACACACACACACACACACACACACACACACAACTTTAATTCTTCTGTTTTCAATTAAGTTCAAGTGGAACAGCAAATTGACACTAAAATATATTGTTATGACTATTTAAAACTATAATTTTATGCACATTCTCAGAAACAGTGCTTATTCTGAAAATGATAGATTTTTCTTTATGCAAAGGTTATATTTTTAAATAACAAGATCATTAACAAGTCAGTGTAAGAAATCCGAGAATAACATACTAGTTGCACTTACTGTCTGAAAAGATATTACTGCAATTAGCCAAAATGTTTAATACAAAAATTTAAATGAATAAATATTCATAAATAAAAACACAATCTAAACTTCAATTCATGAGGCAAAACAAAACCCTTGTTTTCTGTTCTTTCTGTTCTGCTTATTTTTATTATGAGAACAACGCAAATCCATATCAGAACTTTCATATGAACATTTTGACTTTGTATTTTCCAGATTTGTAGAGCACGGGCTTTGTTGGCGAAATGTCAGGGTGAAAGAGGAGAGACAGAGCAGGAGGGTGACGTGAGGCTGAGCTCAACTCTGTCATCAGATCAAAGTGGGAACTTGCTCTCCCATCGCTGTCAGCACGTTTTAATGACCAAGCTGTTCCTCCTCAAAACTTTCCCATACCAAATGTCTGATAAGTTCATAGCTTAATCATTAAGTTGCACTTAATTCGTCTGGAGCAAACACTCAGCTCAAATTACAAGGGGATTTTGGTAAAGGTCGACATCACTGTCACTAAAAATAACATATAATTGCTTAATAATGACTTGGCATATTTGTATTAATCTATTACTTTTTTCATTTACATTAAAACGTACGCAACATTTCACTCTGCTGATTTTTGACAAGTATGAAGCAAATTTGGAAATTATTTTCATCACCCATAAAGACAGTGAAAACAAGTAGGCTATACAAAGCCAAAAAAGAAGTAAAGGAAAGCCCTCAAACATTATCTACTAATAATAACTGGTTAACTGTTGAAGTGAAAGTACTATTTTCCAAATCAGTACAGTTACCCAAATTACTACATTATCTAGATCCGTCCTGATCTCCCAAATGTATCGTCCTTCTGCTCACTGGCACCAATAGAAAGTAACGAATGCTTTACCTCTCTAGTTGACAGTTTTATAAAGATGTAGAAACAGTCGCATTTCACCAAGTACAATTAAGGTACAGTGACAAAAATACAAAAATGACTCTGCTTCCAATAACAAAACCAGTGTCATTAGTGGACTGACAAAGGTTTCATGAGGCCGTCTGAGCTGAGCAACTGGGACAATAAATCAAACACAGAAAGAAGGCCAAGGCCTTTATGGGGAGAGCCACCCATATATTGACTGCACATCATAGCAGCCCTGATGTTGTAGGCCGGATTATAAATCCTATTTTTAAAAGATATACGAGACATTTGATGTGTAAGACCTGCTTTCATTTATGTAGCTGGCCGATTTATTCTCAAATCACTTTCAAAGTCTAAAAACAACTTTTAGTAATCAAACGTAGTTGCGCCCTAGACATAAAGAAAAGCATAATGTTATTAATACTTTTAAGAGTGTACTTGAAATTAGCTTACCCCTCTTTGTGTGAAAGTGTCCAGGCCACCTGTGTGTCTGACAGGATGCGTGGTGCATGTAATGAATGAGATGCTGTAGACTTCTGCAGGGATGAAAAAGTAGTTTCAAAGAGAGAGAGAGGGAGAAAAGGATCAGTTAACAGATGAGGAGAAGAGAATCCAAGCTGAACCGAGGATCATCCCCCTGAAACTGCCCCAAAACAGACTTCTGTCCCAGCACAAACTCTGATCTCTAAGTCTGCCAGAGTTACCAGGTTAAACCCGCGGATTAAATCTCACGGTTATCTGAGCGTGGAGCAAATGATTTGCCACTAAGTATCAGAAACTGAACACAAAAAGGGAAAATGTTGATACTGAATGGTTATTCAGATTTTTAGCTTTGTGTACATTGATGGGATATTTCCAGCTACTACGCATGCACACAGACACACACAGAGAAAGAAATCCCTTTTAAATAAAGAGGCTGCCTCAAAAAATATTTAGACCTCAAGAAAGAAATTCAAAAGTATCCTAAATGATAACACTGAAAAGTTGTTATGACAGTGTATAAATCACAAGACGGGGAAATGTTTTCTTAAAATTTCTTCCCTTAAAATTGTGAGTCATTCCAGCATCACATCACAATAAACATTACCTTCATGTCTCCATACTTCAAACTACATTGACTTTACAGAAACGATGGTAAAATTATGATGCTTGTCTTGGTTTTCTGGGTATATTTTGACATAAGTGAGTAACTTGAAGTCTTAAGAATTACTAAAACAAAAAATGATCTGATTAGATGGGAAATATGTTATTACATATTCATTTGATATAAAAAAAAAGAAAAAAATGGAAACAACATAAAAACTGTCTTTTTGCTGAGTAGTTTGAGATGTTAAAATGTACACGACTTAAATGCTAAGAAGTGCAGTTGACTGAATTAAATGAAATAGAAAGGCTTCGCATCAGGCTGAATGCTTCTATTTTAAAAATGTATTTTCCCTGAAGTTGAAATATCATGTATATAAAATATAGAAAATCCTCTTACAATTGGAGAAAAATGCACTCTTGTGAAAACTTTACAAATGGAAAACAGAGCTTTGCAACATGCGTTTCACAGTATGAAAAAGTCTGTTTGAACTCAAAGTAAGACCTTTTCCTACGAAGCTGCCTAAACTATAAAACATTTGACATATAAAGAAACCAATTCTGAAAAGAAAGTTAGAATTAAAAATAATACAAATATTTATGGATTCATTCAATCTGACTAAACACATAAAAGCACCAAATAAGACCCAAAACCCAGTGAAGGTTCTGGGAGAAAGTTACAGTAGTGACTGTATTTTCATGAGACTGGGTTGCATGAAATTTGAACATCATTCTTAACTGTTGATGGAAACGATATTCGATTTTTTGAATTTAATTGGTTGAAAATTTCAACTAAATGATTAGTAATTAATTGGAAAAGAATAAGCTGTATTTGGAGCAGAATCCTCATTGACCACCTCTAATGAAAAAAAGACCTTCAGCTTCACATTCATCCTCAAAGTTCAGCAAGTTCTTCATTTCTTTTATTAGACAAGAACCTTCTGTGACAATTAATGCATCTACATTGTCTGAATAAGGAAACATTTACATTCTGACTGCATGGATGCTGCAGAAACTATTACTGTCTCCAGAGTGACTTATGGTGAGTTTGCAGCGAACGGTGTGGAGCACAAACATCTACACACATACATCCAGACTAAGCTAAACGCCAACCCTTGACTGCAAGCTGATGACCACGCACACACACAAACACACCATCCTTCAGAACCATTGATTCTGTTTTGAATAGTGTATTTTCTCTTCTCAGTGCAGATCGTCTTGCTACTGCCCATGCTGTTAGTGCGCCAGGCATTTTCAAACTCTTTACATCCATTACATTCCACTAGGTAAATACCTAATGCTGGAAACATTTGTCAATGTATGCGCCTGGCTGAACAGAATAGATTATTGGGGGCTGAGTAAAATACACTGCATTTCCAAGCAGCACAATGCCTGTGACATATTAAAAACTTTCCACAAGAGCCCGTGCATTCCCCCCCCTGCACCAAGGTTTGCAATATTTCAAGGAAATAAAGCTTGCGAAGAACAGTAGACATTCTTGGTAAGAAATAGGAATGTCACTTTGTAAAATAATATGAGCAGCCAGGCTATTTCTGCTTCTCTAGCAGCAATATACCGCCCCAAGATTTTTTTTCCTTGTTTACATTAAAGCGAGACTGACAATTAGAGAGAGCCATTTTCATTCAATCTAAAAGCACATTTACCTGTTAGATTTTCATTCAACCAAATCACACCTGACTGTATTATGCAACAATTTATCCTAAGTTCAGCAAACTGCAACCTCTTGTCTTACTTGCACTTAATTATTCACGCTTTTCACTGTAGCTGCAATTGAGATTTTGTCCTAACTCTTCATCTCTCTAATGCTTTTTCATTTTTTCTTAACTTTCATTTCATTTCACACTATCTAAATCCTCCAAGTCTCCTGTTATATTCTGCTTTCAGGATGTCTTTATGCCTCATGTAAAGCAATTTGTTGATGGAGGGTAGCTATAAAACGACCCTGCTGTATTAACACTTTGAAACATTTGTCACTCATTCTCCTGTACAGTACTGCAGAGGAAATCAATGACTTAAAACTATGAATTTCAGAGAAATGTGATTTTGTCCATTGAAACCAGACCGGAGCAGAATTAGACTCTTTTGTCCACAAAAAAAGATCTCATTTCTTTTCCCATCTACTTCGACGGAAGCTCCACGAGAAACATTTTGAGCAACATTCAAAGATGGATAACTGACTCATTTTGCCACCTTAATACAACTAAATAGTAATGGGAAAAGACCCATTTTAGTCTCATTAACTGGATTAGCCCTTCACTAGAATGTTTGCTATGAATATGCATGGAGCTGTGGGATGTCTGTCTCTAAAACCTGAATTATATAAAACAATGTAAACTTCAAGTTACTACAATCAGCTTAATTGTCACACATAATTATCCCGCTAATGGAGTTGTACATTGAAGTGAGTAAGTAGGTTATGCGCTCTCTTTGGTAGAATTTATTCTTGCTACCTCTGCTGGATCACTCAGAAAAATCTTTTTAATGTCTGATAATGGGCCCAATATTTTTTTGGCGGTAGTGCAGCAGGGGTGCAAAACATCTCTATGATTTTAAGATGAAACCTTGCATTTTGCAAATAAAAATGTCTTAAAAATTGAGACTGAAGTACAGAGAGAGCAGAAAAAAATATCCATTGCACTTACACTATTTAAGGGCTTGTTCAGCCTTGGCGATATAGCTTATAAAAAAAAGCTCCATGGGAGCCTAAGTAGTTCATATTTGTGTGTGACTAAACATATTTTCATATAATTGTTTCAAATCATTTAAATACTTCAAAATCCATTCCCTGAAAATCAACATGCTTTCTCTCTTTGCCTCTTTGATCCTCAGTAATTAACAGAGAATGGGACTCCTGCAGCCGACCCTCTTCAACAAAGATACACAATAAGGAGCAGGAGCCAAGAGAGGACAGGGGTGATATCGGGTCTCTTATTTGGGTGCATTTCCATTCATTCCTTCAATATTCCATTCCTGGTTCTGCTTCATGGGTTTGTCTATTGTGGTGCAGTGAATGGGAGAGCGCAGGAGCGTCTCTGCTTCCGTTAATTAGAGCTTTATGCAGCTTCCGCTCCTTGAAGAGTCAGAGTTTAAGCAGTGGGGAAAAAAAAGAAACCCTCTGTGTTGCTCCAACCCCAGTTCTCCATTGTGGCTTCAAAGACATGAAAAGGTATAGTTTACCAGTGGCTGGCTGCAGTGTTGGGGTGGTCAAAAGAAGGAAAACAATAAAAGAAGACCTTGTTTTATTTTTTTATTACATTTTTTTTAAATGTAGAGCATTTCTGCAGTGATAGTTCAGTACTGCTCCATCTGACCCTGAAGTTCATATGGAGTTTAAAGCAACAGGACATTCCAAGGACTATTATATGCATAGTGATTGTGCAGACACCCCTACTTGTCTTTACACATGAAATGACCGATTGTTCGTACAAGCTTAAATGATGCACGAGGAAAGGAGGGGAAAAAAAAAAGTCCTGGGGTCTGTTATGACATGCGGCTATGGGTGTCCTTTTATACCTTGAGATTCCCTTTGCCTCATTAGTTAACACACTTTCTTAGTTTTGAACAATACCTTAGCTTGAGTTCTCCCAGCAGAAATCCTCCCGCTCAGTCGATATTTCCAGGGCCTGCAGCAGAGTTTCAGAGCGAGGGCCCTTTCCCCCCTGTCCTAACAGCTTTAATGCTTGTAATTATCTCTTGCTGGGGGAGGCTAGAAATTGGATTAGGGTTGGTGAGTCTCAGCTGAATGAATTACCTCCATCTCCCCACTTGGTGGGCCACACACTGATAAAGTGCGAAAAAACGGATTTGGATTCAGCCTTAGCATTCATGGCTTCCTTGTGGAAAAATGAAATTTTCCAACAGAAGGGGCCAATGTGCCAGCAGTATCTGTCCACAGCATGTTTCATCTGCTCCTGCTCTTCTGGAAATGCAATTACCTGCGTTATCAGGGCCTAAATGGTGACAGTTTGGCAGGGGAGCAGTTTCATCCACCAAAGACATCCCTCCACACTGTTTTTTGTTGCATTGAGCTTTGTTTCAGTTTGAAATTAGTCTCCTTAATTTCCACCTGTCATAGGTTAGTTATAGGTAAAACAATTAGCTCAATTTCTCACAGTAACAAAAACAATCAATACGAGTTTAACTTAACCATTAGAATATGCTTATATGATAGCCTCTTTTGCTTTCTAATCAATGTTATTTAACTTATAGTACTTCTTTTAGTTTTGTAAGTTAGTTTATACGACAGAGTATTAGGGCCAAACTAAGACAAAAAAAAATTGGAAATTACGAGAATAAAGTCACAATATAATGAGAATAAAGTCGTAAAATTATGAGAATAAAGTCGTAATGTTGCGAGAATAAAGTCGTAATATTATGAGAATAAAGTCGTAATATTACGAGAATAAAGTCGTAAAATTACGAGAATAAAGTCGTAACATTACGAGAATAAAGTCATAATGTTGCGAGAATAAAGTCGTAATATTATGAGAATATAATTTATGAGAACTCTAACAGGAAGAGCTTCCTGTTAAAATGAGGAATATTGAGCATCTTGTGAAGTTATATTTATATATTTATAATATATTACGACTTTATTCTCGTAATATTATGACTTTATTCTCGTAATTTTACGACTTTATTCTCGTAATATTATGACTTTATTCTCGTAATTTTACGACTTTATTCTCGTAATATTATGACTTTATTCTTGTAATTTTACGACTTTATTCTCGTAATATTATGACTTTATTCTCGTAATATTATGACTTTATTCTCGTAATTTTACGACTTTATTCTCGTAATATTATGACTTTATTCTCATAATTTTACGACTTTATTCTCATTACATTATGACTTTATTCTCGTAATTTCCTTTTTTTGTTTTTTTGTTTGGCCCTAATACTCCGTCGTAAGTTTAAATGTTCTGGGCAAGTAAAAAAAAAAACCTGAGCAGCAGTTGAAGTTGACTAAAGTAGAAAAACAAAGATTGGAAAAACAAATGGAACAACCTTTGTTCCGTGTCTGTGCTGTGAGTCTGCTGCCTCTTGAATGACTGAACACAGAGCAAAGACTGATACTAAATTATTTACCAACATCCAACTCAGTTGATGTTTTACATGTGTTTCTCTCTCAAAGGAGAAAGGGTTGAAGGTCTTCCACGGGGGGCTTCTGAATCAATATGTGGGAAAGGCTTGCCACTGTGTACTTTCCATGTGACACAGAGAGTAATTAAACTCTTGGATTTTACAGTATTTTCTGCACCACAAAGTCTGCATACATTTCATGCACATTTCATGGTTCTGGATATATTTGGAAGATAAATGGATGGAAATTGCAATTTTATTACAAATCATCAAACACTTCCTCAAATGTGGTCTCTAAATGAAGCAAAAATTACCTCACACTAAGCTGAACTAAAGAGATAATGCTCTGAGTAGAAGTTAAAGACTTTCACTCAAACTGAACTGGAGCCGACTTTGTTTTCCTGTTGTTCATTAAGCAGTTGTTTAAATTTGGTTTCATATTTCATTTCCTGCTGTGTCATTGTATAAGGGATCAGATCAGGCAGAGGACAAACCGGCCCTACAAACCCAGCGCTTGCTAACAGACACCCCCTCCTCGTCTTTTCCACTTCCCATTCTTTTAACCCCCCACCGGGGACAATCCTGGAAGGTAGATAAAAAGAACAACAAAAGATAATTAAATCTAAAAAAGGAGGGAAACATCTCTGCTTTCTCACTCAAACAGTTGGGGAGAGATTTCAACGCAGTAAGGGTTTGGCTAATTTATGCAATGGCCTGATGGGAGTCCTTCAACATTCACACTCTGCCTGGGACATGGATGGGTAAAGACAATATTGTACTTCCTTGTAATTATCATGTTCCTGTTTTGACTCTCTCACCTTAACACACTTCCCAACACAGAAAACTTAGCTTGTTTCAACACTAAAATTCAAATTCAGAATAATCTAAGATGATATACTGACTGATCTGCCATTACCAGAGGACTGAAGTCTGCTCTGACATGCCTTGTTGTTCCAACTCAAATCTGCATCCCATCGGTGACAAATCTAAAATTATAATTCAGTAATGCCTCACATAGACCCGGCTATTTAGACGGGAATTTAATATTCATTGCTTTTGCAGCTTGGTTGGTTTTAAGGTGCTATCATCCTCATCCACCCTCCTCCCAACCCCACCCACTCCCAGAAACGCTGCCATCTACACGGCTACATCCACCAAACAGGGGCAAGTGGCAGTCACCGGGACAGACGTGCAAACACACATCTAGCCATTTCATTGTCCCTCCCTCCTTCAGTCATTTTCCCCTTTCCCTGTCCCGGGCTGCCTCTCTCTGTCCCCCATCACTCTCCCTGTCCTTGTTTTTGATCTTCAAACGCTGGTAGGGATAATGACTACAAATCAGGGATGAAGGTGAGTGATCACAATGTGGCCCACCCATCCCAGCTGGCCTTTTTACTCCCCTCATATGATGCATCTTCCTGACTCTTTTTGAGAACCCGCTGAACTGCACCATAAGGGTTTCATGCATGGTTCACAGGGGACTGAATACAGTTGGAAGGATTCAGCACTAACGGGCCCCTGAATGGCTTCATTCTCCACTCGCAGAATGGAAAGTAACAACTAAAACATCTGTTTAAATAAATAAACATACTTGGTGCCATTGTCAGTCTAATATGACATGGTATCAACCATTAATATGTGTGCAGACAAGGTAAAAAAAATAAAAAAAAAAATAATATGACTGAGGGAAATTTCAAATTTGTTAAACACTGTCCCATCTTTGCCCCAGCATTTTAACTTTCATCTAAACAACTTATCTGAAAGTATGATAATGTAGTTATAGGAGCATGAGGCAAGACTAAGAAATGAGACTCATTAGCGACACGACGGCCGTCGGGGTTCCTGCAGCCAACAGCGAAGCCGGCACGGGAGCGCGTGTGTAATCTCATGTGATTTTCAAATCAAGCTCTAAATATGACTTACAATGTTATCTTACCTGGTCAGTAGGAAATGAGCCATGTCAGCATCTGTTTTCAGTCCCAATTCAAGTTGAAGCTGCCTCCATGACTCAAACGCGTATCCAGTGTACTCGTGTCGCCGAAAATGCGCATGCAGCGTCATTTGACCTCATTTGACGTCAAATGATGTCACATCCGCAGGACAGCGCGGGAAATTCCGGCCCAGAATTGCAGCGCATTTTGCAGCACACAGCCTGTTCAAGGCAACGGAGAGATACACTAGAGGGCTCATTCTTTTGGGTTTGGAACGCTTCATCTGACATTATTACTAGAAAACGTAAAATGTATACAAATTTTTTTCATAAATCCTGCCTCATGCTCCTTTAATGTAAAGTTTATTATGCAAAGTATACAAATTACAAAGTACACTGACCATAAATTCATTTGCTCCAAAAGTATAGCAGGTTACATTATTTTTCTTATTCATTCATTACAAATTTACAAAGATATCATATCCAATAGAAATAAATTACAGTTTTTGTGTCTCTATGGACTACTGTACATAATAGGTAAATTACCTTTTCTCATCTCAAAATATAAAAGCACACCCGTACCACGTGGAACTAGGGCTGTTCGATTTTGCCCAAAAATAAAATCTCGATTTTTTTCTCTCAAAATCCGATTTTCAATTACGATTACGATTATTTTGTGAATTGACAAAAGGCAAAGAAATGATTTCAAATATGCTGTTTTTTTATTGAACATTTGCCCAATTGGGCTTTAAGTGCAAACTTTGCTCTTATTAAACCAAAAATGAATGAATAAAATGCAAAACTCTGTAAAATAAGTTGAAAAAAAGTTTAAAAAAATATAATCAAATATAAAGTTTTATCTCTGAAAAAAAAATCAGCAAATCAGCACTTGCAAACATACAGTAAGTTATATTTCCAATTAAATAAAACAAGACATTTTCTAATTAAACTAAACTGGGTCTTTGCATGCTAAATAATAATGCAACCCATGAAGGAGGTAGAGGTGTGTAATGTCAGTCATTACATTTGCTATTCACATTTGCAAGTTTTTTGCAAGGAACACGAGCCGGTCTACCGCATCTGGCTTGAGGGATGCCCGGTGGCATGTTACAACGCCCCCTCCTACACTAAAGAGCCTCTCCGATGGGGCACTTGTCGCAGGTATTGAGAGGTATTTCCATCAATCATTAATATGGTATCAATCATTAATATGTGTGCAGAAAAGGTAAAAAAAAAAAAAAAAAAAGGGAAAAATCGATTTTACGATTTTCACATTTTAGCATCGATCTAATTACATAATCGCGATTACGATTTAAAATCGATTAATCGAACAGCCCTGCGTGGAACAGGTTTACTTTTCTTTTCTTTTTTTTCCCATAAACCTATGTAAAAACTGAGCGGTCAGACCCGGATATCAGATGCCCACATGTTTGTTATAACACTGATCGCAGCATTGACACTGGATTTATTTTTTTCATTGCTGATATGAATGAACGATAGCGAGCAGGCTCTCTTTGCTTTATTTTTAGCGTCCTATCCTTGATTAGCTTCACGGCATTGGCCATGTTCAGCATGCTGATGCTGCTTGAAGTTATGAATTGAGGCAGTTGTCTCAAAGATTTTCTCACAAATTAATTATTAATCTTATACTCAAATTCAACATCACGATTAATCACAATATTGGAAATTGCTATCTCTGGGTAGTTTGTTGAAAAACTTCCACACACAGAGATGCTTCCTGGAGAGTGTGTTTGTGTTTGTCTGTATGCCAAAAGATGCATTTGTCAACTTGTTTGCATCATTTACCATTTTGGAAAATGTATTTCTTGATGGCTGATTAACCCGTCACAGGTCAGAGTCAGTCAAGGTTAAGATCGGTTGATTCCAGGTACCAGCTGTATTTTTAATGTTAACCTAAAACAATAATGTGAGTGAAGACTTCATTGTCTTTGACGGACAAAGTTCTTGCCCAAATGACCGCTCTGATGGCGGACATCCAGCCAGTGGAGTGTAATTGACAATGCTGCAACTTCAAGATCTCCTTACTGTTTAGACATCAAATTAAAAAGTATCCTTGCACCAGGAGTCCTATCCTTTCACATCATAAGTTTCTAATGGGCAGTTTAGATGATTCATGCCAATCAAACATCTGTTCTGCTTTCCCCTTGTCAGGAGGAGCACCTGTTGACCTCCACCTGACCTCCACCAGCAAGCAATGCAGTTGGAGAGAGGGACTTCTTTTTTTCAGGCAGGAGAAAAAGAAAAGATCTGTAAGAGATACTTTTGTGACCACTGTTTACCTTAGTGGAGCCCTGACTATTTTACTCCTTTTTCTATTTCTTTTTTTTCTTTAATGTGCCCTGGAAAAAAATGTTTCACTAGGGAGCAGGAGGTGAAATTTTTCTCATCCAAATGGATGGCAATTTCCCACCATTTAGCACCTGAAGGTAATTAGCTTGAAGAGATTGCAGAGTGAGAAACACGTTCATGGAACATTAACTCTCGTACATTCTCCAGTTGCAGAGAATTAATAGGAAAGATTAAAGTTTAAAGAGAGCAAATGCCATTACCACACAAACCACCTCTCTGTGGCACCATCTTGGGCTAACTTTTCCCTCTCTTTATAATAAGTCTGTATTTCACGATGGCATTAGGGTCTGGATTACAATAGCAGGTAATAAGTGGTGGAAATGGGACAGTTCTGCTGGTTTGCTGTGTGAGATAATGGAGAACCTTCGACAGCCCGCAGCTCCGTTTTTCTCCTTAACAGCTTGCTGCTTGCTTTCTCTATCCTCTGATGCAGTATGCTAATAAGCAACCTTTCTCTCATCATCATGTTAAGCAAATGCAAACCTAATTTGAATGGAGAATTTAATAAGTTGTTACCTCCAATTGCACTTGTCTTAATTACAAAGCTATATGCAAAACAAGGACTGATCATGTTATGTTTTTGGAGTGTTAATGTATATTTATGTTTGCTCGTCTCAGGGTGGCAAAAGTTGCTGCAGTGCAGAACAGAGTATTTTGAAGGTGATCAAAAGCATTCAAAAACATCTATCTATATGTCATTCCTTCATATTTAAGGGCTAAAAGAAATTAAATTGAGACATGGTGAAACTTATTGCCTAGAAAATCCCATTCTACTATCTGATTTGAAAAGTCCAGTCCTCCAAGCTCTAGAAAATCTAT
This sequence comes from Cololabis saira, assembly GCF_033807715.1. Classification (NCBI taxonomy): domain Eukaryota; kingdom Metazoa; phylum Chordata; class Actinopteri; order Beloniformes; family Belonidae; genus Cololabis; species Cololabis saira. The sequence continues at coordinate 31,005,599 of NC_084605.1, read as the reverse complement.
TTTTCACATTTTAATAACCTGCATAACAGTCCTCATAATTCATTTGAGTGTGTTAAGCACAGTTTTATTAGATCTGAAACAAATTTTGGTGTGGGATCCTATAGGCCATTAACCATGGAGTAATTTTATCCTTGTTTCCTTAATGATGCCATAATGGCAAGTGAATTTCTTAACTAAAGACCAAAGAACATTTTGAAGGTCAGCTTCATCTGCAGACTCCTTCATGCGCTTCTCTGAGAGATTGGAAAAGTCTGAGATTTTTGAAGAGTCATTAATAACGCTAAAGCTGAAGGCCTATTTGCGTTCTCGCTTTCTACCTTTTACTGTTACAGTTTCTCCCTGCTCCTTCTCTCCTTTCCCTTCCGTCCCTCTGTTTTGCAGTTTCTCTCATGCAGAGAGAATGGAGTGCTGATTGAGAGGGTGAAAACGGCAGTGCAGTGACATACAGATCCCAGATGTGGTGCCTCAATAATTTACATTTTATGCCTTTGTTATCACTTTAATCATTTTCTTTATTCGTTTTGTTTCAGTGATTGGAGAAACAGTTGATAGGCCAAAATGCCCTGGGAACAATTTTTATTTGGTGTGTGGTGCAAAGTCTAATTAAAATTAGAATTTTGCTGAGCCTTGAAATGGTTGGTACTTTATCCTGATCGCCTTAGATATTGTTCGTAGTCAGTCATTTGTCATAGCGGGGCATGCTGGGAAAACTGCTGCTAATCAAGACTCCATCTCCTCCACTCTATTTCTGCTGCCATTGCACCTCTGTCCACATAAATGCTGTTAGGTAAGGATGAATGCAGTCTTGGCTCTGACACTGAATGTTATGGAAGCCCTGCGATGCAGCTCTCAAGCCATATTAAATCAGAGTGGAACTTTCAAAGAAATGAATAACTTTAACCTAGTTTGGAAACATTTTCTAACTTCTATGCTGAGTACAACTTTAAATAACCGACAGTGGTGGACAGTAACGGAGTAAATTTACTTGAGTACTGTACTTAAGTACATATCCAGAGGATTTGTACACTACTTGAGTATTAGATTTCTTTGGTACTTATTACTCTTACTTGAATACATTTCCAAGACAAATATTTTTACTTTTACTCGAGTAAATTTCTAGGAAGGCTGAAAAGTACTCGTTACTTTCAGGTCTGCTCTTTTTTCTTCTTCCCTAAAATCCTATTGGACACAAGCTGTTTTTGTCAAAGGAGGAGACCTATCACAGTGCACGCTCTCCACTGGGATGTACGTAAAGCGGAAATACGTCAAGCCTCCTCAAAACGATACCGCCAAAGTAGCCTGCGTTTGTCAAGACAAGACAAGTCAAGACATAGCCGAAATTTACTTTTACTCTTACTCTTACTTTTACTTAAAGTAAATTTAAAAGCATTTACTTTTGGATACTTAAGTACCTTTAAAAGCAAGTACTTTTCTACTCTTACTCGAGTAATATTTTGACTGAGCTACTTTTACTTGTAACGATTAAAATACTCCAAATATATTTAATGTACATCTAAGGTAACTTTATTTTTTGGAAGACCAAGTGCTCCTTCATTATTTTTGCTTATGTGATTGTGAACAATTATAGCTCTACCTGGTACATCTGAAAAGTCACCAGCAGTGGGTCTCAAGCTTTAGTGTGACATACCACTGAGCATGGCTGCCCACCCCTACCTTGAAGATTAACCACATAAATAAATTAGAGCCAGGGACAATGAAGCTTTCCCTCCCACATGAACCCTCACTGTGAATGGCAGAGGCCAGAGGCAGTTGCATTTTTTTTGTCATTGTCCGTCAGGGACGAAGGAATAATTCCCCAGAAATGCATGAGCCTTTTATCCAACAGGAGAACCAGAGATCTTTAAAGAAATTGAAGCTGACAAGCCTTGGCATTTAGAGATGTACCCATAAATGGCTTTTATGCAGACGTATCCCAGTGCCTTGGTGGCACACGGCGTGAGGATGAGAGCCACTGCTCACAGATGTCACACTGAGTGAAGGTGTCAGAGCTGGAGAACCTTCCCCAAAATAAGACCGCCTGAAGAACTAAAGCATCTATCGATAATTCAGTGACATTAATGAACAGTAATCTATAATCACATAATGCGATAATTTGATGAAATGAAACATTTGAAATTTATAACAGGATGGCCTCTGCTACAAACAAACTGAGATTCATGCAATGTTAATTCAAGTAAGGCATGAAATTATAAACCAACAGTAGCTGTTGTGTGTTATTCAACACAGTGCAAATGCATGCATAGACATCCAATACCCATATTAAAAGGAACCCTGGTTATTAAGACTTGTAGTCCCTAATTAGCCACAATTGTTCTCTTATACTAAAATATGTTGTTAGAAACACATAAAATGATCTAATTGCTTTAAAAATCTACAATGTTTATCACATATTTTGACCTGGGGAGGCGCCATGTTCTACCTGCGCAATGCATTCTGGGGGCGATGACGTAGAGCGGTGGCTCTGGGAAGATAAGCCGCGTTAGTTTAACTGGGACAGCTATCTAAAACATAGATGAGCAGCACTCTCCCGGCCGTGGAGGCTGACGAGGGAGCCCATAAGACGTCTCGGTTCAGGCAAACTGGATCAAAGTTCTGTGATGCCCGGGAGATCTGCAAAAATGATCAATGTCGTGCGCATCTTACCAGTGCATTAGGCTACGGCGTAGACGGCGTAGGCTACGCCGTCTACGCAGGAGCCTACGTAGCCGTGGCTCTATGAGCCTGCAGCGCACCGCCACCCGCTCTCGCCGCCGAGACGACGGTGGGCAGGACGCACGTTTGGGTGGGCATAGCCCCCCCTAAAACCGGCCTCGGTGCTGGGTCCACCATTTCATGACAGACCAGACAGAGGCTGAGGGGACTGGCCCGGGACTTTGACGAAACGGGAGGAGCAGACTTCGCGTCAAATAGGCAAGAACATCTTTATTTAATTTAATGACGCCAGATCTGGCTGGGGTTTTTATTGTAGCATCGGCTATCTGCTGGTTGAAACGTGTGGTCTGTTAGTCTATCTGAGTTTTATGGTGTTTTTATAGTTCATGCTTTATGGTGCGGTACTTTTTTTTTTTTTTTTTAACTTTTTTGTAGGTGCGCCGTCACCTTAATGTTTAGCTGTGTTTTGATCTGTGTTTCTGGTGCGCCGTCACCTGTTTAGCTGTGTTTTCATCTGTTTCTGGGTGTCAAAACAGTGGACGGGGGCCAGCAGGAGCCACCGTCTGACGTCACTACCCAGAATGTAAACAACAATGGCGACCTACGAGTTAAATTATATTTTCAAATTTTATAAAAACAAAGACATCAACAAAGTTTTTTATATCACATTGTTATAATTGATACCAACATTTATCTTTTAAGACCTACATGTCTTAATAGCCAGGGTTCCTTTTAAAAGAGGCGCTTTGTTCAAATCAGCTGTTTCTGAAGAACTGCCTGACAGCCACAGCCTCCCTGGGGCTCCTCTCTTCCAAATGTTCAGAAATTACCTTTGGTGGAAAAAAAAGACCTAACGTGGCAAAATGTGCCTTTAATAGCCAGAGACATTTTCTTTTTCAGCAACAAGTTTAATTGGAAAAAAGTAGAATTCACTTTGAACGGGCAGGAAAAAAATAAATCGGTGTGACAAGATGATCGATTACCTGTAACTCTACCTGACACAGAAATTAGGGTTTTTTAATGATGGGCTGCCTCTTCTTGGACATGAAATTCAAATGCTCTCCCAAAGTCTACCTTCAGCCATCACTTGTCTCCTGCGCTTGTACGCTCCAAACGCAGGCACTTTGTCTTTGTCACTGAGAAAGGACATTGTTATTACCGACATGCCTTTGTATTAGCCAATTTCATTCCTCTACAAGTAACATCTCATTGGTTTTACCTATGCTGCTGGCTCACATTTGTACCCAGCACAGCAGTGGCATTGCATTTTTTTTCCTATTCATTTTGTTGAAATTTATTGACGTCACATTTTCATTTAATTTATTTTATAAATGTTATCCTAAAATGATGCAAAGGGGGAAAAAGATAGACTTGTGATAGCCTTTAACTTTTAAGTCAATGAAACTCCAAGACAACAGCTAACTGCAGCACAGTGCTGACTGTATAGATTCAGTGATCAGTTACATCCTTTCCTTCCTATGTATTTAATATATTTTGACACTAAAATAACCATCCATGAAGGGACACTCATTTACAGTTCATAAAATCCACATATTTCTCCTTTATGATCTGAGATGTGCTTAATGTGACACTTTTCTTGATCAAATTATAAGATGAGGATTGTCAGAGGAGATGTGAAGCTGATAGGGGAGCTTGTGAAGCTCAAAAGGTGGGAGGGGGTGGGTTGTAAAGGGGCTAGGTGTTTGCAACGTGGCCGCCTGCGAAAGAAGTGACACAGCTCAGCCTGCTGTCCACATGGCTGGAGGTATTGATCCAGTTATCATAGCTAGATCATCACTATATAGACTCAGCAGCACAGAAAGCTCAGACACTGACTGATCTGACTGAGATTCTCTCTGGCTGAGAGACTGCTTGGAGGAAAATCCCAAACAGACAGAGAGAGAAACGGCAGCGTTCAAGCCAGGTCCCGCCCCAGCATTTTAGGAGACATAAATAGAATATAAATGTGAATTCCCAATCATCAGTAGTTGAATGACCTTTGCTTATGTCCTAAAATGTATCGCTGTTTGGCGCTAAAGCTCGTATGTGCCAAATCCTGGCTCTCTGGAGATGGAAAAAAAAGAAAAAGAAATGAAAGTGGAGGTGGAGTGAAATTATGGGGTTTTTGCCAAATATGCAAGGATCCAATAGGATTGAATGCATTTAGTTGGAGCTGGTGGTAATACTTTTAATTGACTGAAATTCGCTTATATTTGAAAAAATTAGCAACAGAATTTAAGTATGTATAAAAATGATCAATGATCAAATATGGAGACACTAATTGGTTAAAATAGTGATATTTTATTTAACGTCCAGAGCAATGCAGAACCAGCATGTAAATCATTAATGAGTCGTGTGCAGTGACATCTGGTGGTAAAGCAGCAGATTGCAACCAAATGGATATTCCTTCACCATGTCTCAAGCATGTAGGAGAAAACAGAATGATTACAGTAACATTTTCTTGTACTTCTGCAATAATCAAATTACTGTTCTAAAATGTATTTTGCATTACTGCTGATATATTGCTCTGAATGTTACAACCTCAAACTGAAACTTTAAGCTGACTACTTGTGCTTAAACTCATATGGCAAGATAAGACACCAGATTATAATGATTAGAAAAAGGTTTCAGATCACAAGATAATCAGCCAATAGATTAGTCATTAGGACTATCTCTCGAAATCTTTGAGATCAAAATATTTCTGTATATACAATATAATTACTGTAGTGAAATTTTTGACATACATCACGTAAATCTTGGAATTCCCTTGTAATCCATACATTTGGAAAAGTCATGATTTCTGGTAATTTACAGAACTCAAAAGGACTACATAGCTGCTTATTTCACTACAGCAAATGTACATTTCTTAAATCCCACGAAAAGTTTGTTCATTCATGGCTTTACTGTCTTTAACTTTGGAAAATACATTTTCCAGCAGTCCTTTTACCATGAAAGATGACAAAATATTTGTGCGTAATTAGATATACTGTATAATGGAAGGAACCAAATATACATCTGGCTCCAGTACCTATACCTATCCAGTTTTTACAGTCCTCAAGTATCCAAACAACCAACATCAGCAAGCTTTCAAACACAATGTTCTCATAGACAAGCCCTCTAAAGGAAAGGAGGAACACGTGAAAAGACAAGCAAATTGTTCAGAACATGCAGGATATGGCTTTCCTTAAACAAGAGCTATAAAACTCCCTTCACCTCATTGAATTATATGCCGAAGCCCTGATATTTCATTTGGTTGATCACTTTACCTCAACATAATCACTTTTATACAGATTTATTGCAGCACGGGTCACAGTGCAGTGGAGGTGCAGCTTTCTACAGCTGTTTATGCCTCCTAAGAGCTTACTGCTCACCCGCCTCGCATGGTCTTTGTCTTATTTAGAAAGAAGAAAATGTGAAATATGACAGGTGATAGTGCCCTCATTTGTTCTGTAGATTGCCTCGCACACACCTCCCCACATGTCGGTGCCAGTCTCGGTCTACCAGCAGCTCCTTTTTCTCCCCCCAACCATGAGGACCCCCCCCCCCACGCTCCCTCCACCCCTCGCTTCCCCCAACTCTCCCAAGTGTTGTGCTGTCCCTGGCCTCCGCCATGAGGAGGAGGTGGGCACAGGGCTGTGGAGCACAGCCGCCACCGCCAGCATTACCTCTGAAGGATAATGCTGTTTATTGCGTTTGTCAGGCTCACACAGCAATACTTTGTAAGTCTATTGCCCACTTACTACCATGTACTTTAAACCAGCGTTGATGTGCCTCTTTCTGCTGGTTCTGATTGTGCAGTGTGGCAAAATGATTCATGACTAGATTTTAGAAACAATGATGAAAAGAAATATAGCATATAAGATTGTGTGTTTTTTGTCCCTCTTTCTTTCTTTGCAGCAAATATTTACCCTCTTTTTTTATACATCTGTTTCCCCCTTTTTTCACTCAGTGAGCTGAAGACCAGACTGATAATTCCGCATAAGTAATTCCATTAAATGTTTTCTCTTCTTCTTCTCCTTCTTTTAAGCCAGAGTATGTGAGTCTAACTGTAACATTATTGATGAGATCATTATTATGTATAGGGTCCCTCAGTGAATAATAACCCATTATCGTTCATTTTTCCTGTTTTTTGTCAGTGGATGTTGGAAAGGTTAGGCAATTTATTTTAATGTTAAAACTGTCAGGCACTTGCACAGCCATGTCTTGGTTCCCAATTCATTTTGTAGTTGGGATCATGATTGGTTTTAAACTAGGCTACATCTTTGAACAAGCGATTCCCACAAATCTCAATGAAATTCCTTTTTGCTTGGGCTTTTATCCAATTGACTGCAGGTCACATTAAGGAAAAGTACGGGAGCTCTGATGGTTAAGCTTATTCAAAATAATTTTAATTGACTCACACCAAATACCTCCACGTCATATAAATGAAGTTTTCATTCCTAATTCTACAGTGTTTAAAAAAAAAACTAAGGCTTGATAGTGATATAAATATACTCCCACCCATACACAAAAGAAGAGGAAAAGGAAAAAATGCTATGAACGCTTCAGTGCATTTAAATTTATACAAACTCTCTCCTTGACAGTGATGAATGTTACACTGTATTCTACAATATGTTTAATGCATAGGCCTGTTAAGTTTTCTATTTGCAGTGCTGTGGAGTGGAGTCACCTCCTCTGTAGTTTACGAGATACCCGATAATATTGCCAGAGCCATAACAAGAGTATATCAGTCAAAACCTGCAAGGATGTTTTCATCATGTAAATTATGTATTTGATGGCTGATGGTAGATTCACAACATGATGTACTATTATAGTTCGTGTTCACGTAAGCTATTTGAATGAATATGCAATAGTCTATGATATCTAGCATTATAACCATCATATCCATTTGCTTACATTTTGCTGTATATCCACTTAATTTTTAAAGCGGGATAAAGGAACTTAAAGGAAGCTACTGTAAATGACACTTCCTAAAAGTACCTTATTTGTTTGATTGGGACACGGAGCCTAAATTTTAAACTAACATATTTCACTTTGACGTTTCCTTCGTGTCTGCACCATATTTTGTGTCTTTTGAAGAAAGATTTGTTGCCAGGTAAACAAGAAAAAGAAGATTAGAGTGAGGTAGAGTGTAAGATTTTTAAAACAAGTTCTGATATTTAGGAATCAAAAGATTATGCTTTTTGACAGTTTCACAAAGAGTAAATCTTTAAAAAATGCCAAAACGATAACAATAATCATAATCACCTTTAACTATGTCTAGTCTGAAACGTAAATGTATAAATTAATAAATATAACAATGAGAACATTTCAGTGACGAATATAAAGACAAGCTTAGATGCTTTCCTAACCCCTCGCCAAGGGTTAGGGAAGGTTATAAACAAAAGATTTATGGGGATGAAAGATTTAAAGGGGTTGAACTTTAGCCATCAATAGGCTGTTACCTGAAACAATGCACTGACCATATTATTGCATTTGATACAGTTGGCCCCAATGTATCACTCAAACGACTGCACAATAGTGCATTAAACTTGATAATGCAGCCAACAATTTTATTAAAACTGAAAGTTTAAGAACACTGTCTAGTTTACTTTTTTTTTAGAGAAATAGTTGTGTGGCCGGAATATACTTTCAGTCAACAACCATGTATTCATCATGGCTGCCATGTGTAGCTACATTTGTTTGGCATGTGCATGGTCAAAAAAATATGACGTGTACATGACTTGCAATATACTGTTGACTGCTAGTGGCGTTAGTTCATGTGAAGTGAGTGGTCGGCCACTCTGCAGACTGCTGCACCGGTGGAGCGTTGATCAGGTCGAGCAATCTGATGAATCAAGTCGTCAAAAAATACAACTTTTGCACAAACATTGTGTAGAACATTTAAATATAGTGTCAATTTTTCGATCCCAAATGTCGTTGATTAAATGTTCTAACTACCATATCTGATTTATCATAGTTTTCTGTGACACAACCACAAAAACAACCAGTTCAATCCAGTTGTGAGAACTACTATAAAAATTTTACAATTATTCAAAGAGATTTTTTATGCTTTTATGTTCATATATATTTGTTGTAATGTGTTTGAACATTTTAATTTACTGTTCTCTATTTGGCATCCTTTAGAGAAATAAAAACAAGTTGCAAATTTCTAATAAATCTCTTGCTCTTGTTAACAAAACTATATATCCAAACAAACATATCTTCAAACAAACATTTATTTTCAGAGAGTCAAAGCAATCTCATCAATTCTCAATCTGTTCATTTAAAATCACTTTTTACCACATTATTTCCCAAGCTAAAGAAGACATTTTTGTATTCACTCTGTTCTTACAATTTAGTTCATTTTTTCTAGTTTGTATTTTTTACTACTTCAAAGTTTGTATTTGTTCCCCACGTTTCATAAAAAAAAAATCTTCTTCAGTTTCATTGTTAACAGTTGTAGTTTCCAAACTGAGCTTGTACTCTGCCCCCTAGTGGAGGCCGCCGGTATCACACATACAGACCACGAAGAACTGAACAAAGAAACGCTCCCAAGTTCCAACACGGCCAGTTGTGTATGCGAACTGATGGAAACGTTTGGACAAACTGTAAGTATTTAACAGCCCCTTACTGGTCATCATTAACTTCTGACGTGCACAACACAGTTGTGTATATTCCTGACATGCAAAGATAATGTTTATCATTGAAGGCAAGACTAATCCTGCGAGTAGGGTTGCCACCTTTCAGAAATAGAAATAAGGGACGCCCTGATTTCAGCAGCGCAGGAGCCAAAAAAAAAAAGCCCTAAAACTTCTAAACTGAATAAAAATGTGTTTATTTTATATGAAAAGCAAAATGCATTGATTTAAGTGCTTTAATAACATTGAACTTGCATGACTGTAGAGACAGACAACCATACTAGCAGCTGAAATATCCTCCTATGCTACGTATGTCCACATCAGCCCAGATGTATAATATAGCCTACAGGTGAAGAATATGGTGTAAAAGTTAATTTATTTCAATAATTCAACTAGAATATGGTGTAAAAGTTAATTTATTGCAATAATTCAACTAGAATATGGTGTAAAAGTTAATTTATTTCAATAATTCAACTAGAATATGGTGTAAAAATTAATGAAAATACGGGACAAATCGTGTCCCGTATTAGTTCAATACGGGACGCAACATTTTTTTCTCAAATAAAGGACAATTCCGTATTTTACGGGACGGGTGGCAACCCTACCTGCGAGACAATTTGACAGAGTAGCTTTTATAGGTAGTGTTACATCTGCTTTGTTTTATATTCATGACTAGTACAGTATCCAATATTTTTCATTTACATCCAAATTTCTTCATTGTGAAGCCAAAAGTGTGAACAAAATTCACGCTTAACACACCCCCCTTCCAGGTTTACATGAGTGAATGAGTTTGTGGATTTAGGAAGAGAGTAAATTGTAAAACACTTGGACAGTTCGTCTGCATCACAGCGCCAACGTGGCAAAACTGAAATGTTGTTCTTGTAACACATTGTTGGCATGTTTGCTCAGATTCCACGTACATCAGCTCTGTATGTTTGTATAGCGGAGAGAGGCAGAGGGTGAATGAGCTATCTCTTTACACAACACATAGTCACTCAGGCAAGGCTTATAGATCTGGCAGAATGGATTCCATGTCAGGATATGACACTTACCAAACCTTTAGAGTGTGGCACCTTGTAAGCAGTCCTGAGTTGACACAAGTAGTGTCTGGCTCATATAGAATTGCCTCCACACAGAGAGTGTTTTATAGACGACCAGTGACACCAAAAGAGCACACGAGAGGTCAATTAATTAGATCCTGAGTGATAAATCGGATGAATGGGAAAGCCATGAGCAACATGTCTGCAACTATAAGTTAACAACCAAGTTTTATGACCTTGATACTGATCCAATATAACTCCACATTGGTAGTGTAAATACAATTAAGTATGGATGTGTAATTAAGTAAAACCTTTACGAGTGTTTTGATGTGGCTGTTGTGAAATGAGCAGGAATATTGTGCAAAGTTTTGTGAGTGCAAACTTGAAGGTGACGGCCGTATGAGTAATGTTTTACGAGAGTACACCGATTTAATTAACAGAAATTGTACAGAAGGTATCATAAATGCAAGGATTGTGCAGTGACCTCTCGATGAACAAAGACTGTACTTTCTGTGGTCTCTTATCAAACAGCAGAATGCGGTAATTTGCCAAAGTACTCCTTTAAACTGCACCCCAGTAAAAGCATTTAAATGGTTACCCGTTGAGATACAGAGGTGCTTTCTGGTGGAGGTAATTCAAACACAGTGAAGTGAGTGCAAAGGTACGGGTGTGCTGCTGCTATCTGCCCGTGAGATTACCTGCTCGGTTTGATACAGGTGACTGTGAGAGGTAATTCTTGGCAGATCTTTTTTTATTTCTTTATTTATTTATTTTAATGAGTGCGCTGGTGTACAACAGAACAGCACACTCAAGGGTTCAGTAAAAAGGATTCTTATATATTAACCTCTCCAAATAAAATGTGAAGTGGCTGATTTTTCTCCTCTTCAGGTTGCTTCGGGTGAAAAGTTCTTACAAAAGGGCAACAACAATTATTGAACCCCCCCGCCCCAATTATGTGAACTCATATAAACAGACAAAGCATTTTAACTGAGCCACACAGCCAGTGTTGGTCTGAGCTCATTAAAAACAGGTCAAGATGGAGTGAGCTGACAGGGAGCAGTGAGCATGTCAGAGGTTATTCAAATATGTTTAAAGACAAAGTTTATAGGTAAAATAGTGTGATCGTATGGTGTTTCTGCTCTGATTTTTTTATAATAATAGTTGAAGAACACATGACAAAAAAATCATGAGTAAGAATTTAAAAACTTCTCTCATAACTCTTCCAGTTTTTAACATATTTATGCCACAAGTCTTGACACTAGGGCTGTTCGATTTTGCCCAAAAGTAAAATCTCGATTTTTTTCTCTCAAAATTCGATTTTCGATTACGATTATGATTATTTGGTGAATTGACAAAAGGCAAAGAAATTATTTCAAATATGCTGTTTTTTTTATTGAACATTTGCCCCATTGGGCTTTAAGTGCAAACTTTGCTCTTATTAAACCAAAAATTAATGAATAAAGTGCAAAGCTCTGTAAAATAAGTTGAAAAAAAGTTTTAAAAAATATAATAAAATATAAAGTTTTATCTCTGAAAAAAAAAATCAGCAAATCAGCACTTGCAAATATACAGTAAGTTATATTTCCAATTAAATAAAACAAGACATTTTCTAATTAAACTAAACTGGGTCTTTGCATGCTAAATAATAATGCAACCCATGAAGGAGGTAGAGGTGTGTAATGTCAGTCATTACATTTGCTATTCACATTTGCAAGTTTTTTGCAAGGAACACGAGCCGGTCTACGGCATCTGGCTTGAGGGATGCCCGGTGGCATGTTACAACGCCCCCTCCTACACTAAAGAGCCTCTCCCATGGGGCACTTGTCGCAGGTATTGAGAGGTATTTCCATCAATCATTAATATGGTATCAATCATTAATATGGTATCAATCATTAATATGTGTGCAGACAAGGTATAAAAAAGAAAAAGTGAAAAATCGATTTTACGATTTTCACATTTTAACATCGTTCTAATTACATAATCGCGATTACGATTTAAAATCGATTAATCGAACAGCCCTACTTGACACCAATAAAGGAGCAACATGGTGGCTTGGTGGTTAGCACTGCGGCCTCACAGCTCGATGCTTGCCGGTTTGAATCTCTGCAGTGGTCTTTGAATGTCCTCTCTGTGTGGTTTTTCACTTTTCCAAGTTTTCTTCCAAACTCCCAAACCACGTGTCATGTCCTAATTTACCATAGGAGTGACCGTGATTGTCTGTGGTTGTTTGTCTCTATGAGGCCCGACAATGGACTGGTGACCCGTTCAGTTGTTGCCCTTTTTGCCAGAGGGGAGACGCTCCAGAAAATTCTCATCACACTGAATCGTTAAAAGTTGGTATAGAAGATAGATGAATGGATTCAAATAAGCTGTAACGGTATGCTTAAATCTTTATCAAATATATACCACATTGTGGAATGTAAAAAGGATTAAAAAAAAGGTAAATAAAGATTCCCAAATCTATACTCATTGCAGTACAAATACATGAAACATAATAAAATAAAGTACCGGTAAATGTAGATTTTTGTTTCAGACCAACCCGGGTGGGGGAAATCTAGAAAAGCTTTCTTTCATAACATAATAGACAAAGCTTTTGATCCAATGTCAGGTGCTGGGTATATATATATATATATATATATATATATATATATGAGAGAGAGAGAGCTAAAGTGCACTTAATCCTGTCTGGTGCACACCAGAGATTTATTTAATCTGAAACAATAAAAAAAGTTAATAATTGAAAAAGAAATTGTACATTTACATCCTCAGTTATTTTTTTTTAGTAAAAGACATGTCACCTTTTTTTTTTTTTTTTTTAAACAATGGCCTCATATTCATATACTCAAAAGAAAAAAAAAAGAACCAATAAATGTGCCGTCTTAAATGCTGTGGTAGGATGTATTTTAGCACACTCTCCGGTGAATCCCTGTGTTCTAGTCTGACAGTGATGCCACAAAACATGTCGAGGCAGCAAACCACAGCAGCATACATTCCTTTTTCCAGTTTTATGAGCCATACACAAAGGCAGGGTGATGTAAGGGCTGCTGACCCCTTCAGACTCTTGTAAAGAACGTAATATGTAAACAAAGCTTTTCATAGGTGCACTGATTTACAATCCTTCCTCCTCACTGGAGAGCACAACTCTCGCTCCCCACTGAATCGGCTGCACTGTCTTAGTGACATTATGAGCTTTGATGCAGTTCACCCCTCAACGGGTTTTATGGGAAGTTTGCAACTTCTAACTTCGATGTTGGTTCACTTCAAAACATGCCAAAATTCTTTCCTACGCACACTCGCGCACACACACGTACACAAACACACATCGTTCAAGAAAACCGCTTCTGTTGTCAGAGATCAAGCGTGTCCTCAGACTCTTGATACGCCATCTGCATCCTCACCCTCCTTGAGATTAAGTAAGGTGGGGTAACCAAGCCGCTAAAGGTTTTTAACATCTGTGCTAGGCTTCTGTAAGTGATACTGAGGAGTTATAATTAAAGGTTCCGACTGAGGGAACAGTGTTTAATGTGGAGAACCCCTCTGCCATCCATCTGAAGTAATGGGGTGCAGTGCAAGCACCCCGACTGTCACTCCCCAGGCCCCGTCTCACTCTCTCATCTTTACCCCACCTCTGATAGATGGGGAGGACCGGGGGCCAACTCCACAACAACTTCGGCTGATAGTGCCACAGTGCACCTCGGAATCCTCCGCTTGCCTTTTTCGCTGTCTTCCCATTGTGCAGCGTGTTGTACAGTGTGAACAAAGCTGGAAGAATGACTGATTGTGTCATGAATTAATTGAGTGCGTGTGTTCAGAATAATCTAAAAGAATCAAAATGACAAATAATGTAGCAGCTGGCTTTCAGCAGATTGACCTTTTCCGATGATGCTGAAAGAAAAATAAACATCATGCTGCAAAATAAATCAAGCACAGATCATTTCATTAACATAAAGACAGGTTTTTAGTTTGGATGGGGCCTGGAGACGAAGTCTATAAAAAACATGAGCTCCTTATATGAAAATAATACCCTCAAATGATGCGCACACTAAACTGCATTCAACTGTATAGCAGTAAGATGATTACAATAAGACACTTAAATGCTTTACAGCCAGTGCGGTGTCCATACTTTGTTTCAAGGATTTGGAGCTTTTTATCTCCCACATTGATACGAAAATGAGATTCTTAAAGTGCTTCAAATAGTGTCCCTCATTTTTCATTTGTGCGCCAGAAAATCAGTTGTGACAGGTAAATTCTAACAGTACAGAAAGTCTGGCCTCACCCATTAGAGTTAATATTATGTTTCTTTGGCAATCCCTCATCATTTTTGGGGCTCATTGACTATTTTTCTTTATAAGATATTAAGTATTCAAACCTCATTTACATCCTTATTTTTCAATTTGCTGCCGCAGTAGTTTAATTTATTCCATATAATTTCTTTTTCTGAGGGGGACATTAATCATTGCCTGTTCCTTTTACTGCCCCTGGGTTTCTTCTTTTTTTTAAATCAATAAAATAAAGCCTCTTCCTTTGCTGAATATGATAACACATTTGCCAAGGGATATCAGTGTCCTAGCCAGGCAGCTTCCTCTTCGTGTTTTATTCATTTGAGCTTTTGTGGGCTTGTTTATTTGTCTGTCGGACTAATCCCTCTGCTTGTCACACAAACATGCAGTTCACAGAAGGAGCGGTCAGTCCATTCAGCAAAAAGCAGGACAAAAAAAAAAAGAAGAGGTGAAAGTGCAGCCACTCATTTAACATTCCCGGCGAGTGGCCTTCCCCTTGATCATCTTCATAAGACTCCACAGGATTTTTTTTTTTCCCTTTCATTTTTAATAGCTGATGTGAGATAGTCAAGTGTGAAGAAGGGGGAGGTTGTTATAGAAATTTAACTATCCTTTACAAATTGATTCACACTTCACCAGCGCACAAGGTCCAGTAGGTAAATTACCAGGAGGACACAATCTTAATTCTCTGCCTTCATGGCATTACTGCTGTGTCCGGAGATGATCACAGCATTAGTGGAGGTAGTCGCAGGGAGATACCTGCCACACACGCTCTGGAAGTGGTAGACGACATCTTTATACAGAAATTACATTAAAGGTCCATGTCTTTTCAAGGCTTCTTCCCACAGTATCAGTGTTATATTATATAATCGTGTTTACTGTTGACAAACAGAAGATAAGTGTAACCAATGAAAACGCGTACCCTTCAGTGAATAAAGAAAAAGCATGAAAAAATATCTGAAGCTTTTGATGCACACAACTAAATAAATGGTGAGGTTTTACTTTAAATGGTTGCCCCCCTCACAGTCAAAGTGCTCATTACTATGGAGCGTTAATCTATATTAAATTATTCTAAAAATGGTCGTCCAAAAGAGTTCAAGTCAGCTATTCCAAACATCCACTCCTAATGACATCATTCTTCTGCTGTCATTAAGGATATTAAAAATTCATTAAGGAGAAAAGTACTGCTGAGTGGTAACAAATCAGTGAGCATTTCCCCTTCAAGACTAAAGACTAAAAAGTGCAGCAAAGTTTGAGGTATATTTTTAAGTGACATCATGTGGCTTCATTTTAATGCCACTGCGTTTGTCAGAAATGACCGCGAAATGGACCGTGATTCATTTGTTGAGGCACAAACATTTTTTTTTTCTTGTTCATATATAAAGTTTGATGTTGTTTGCCCATTCAGTCTGTATTGGCTGCACATAAACTGTGCATAATAGGTTTTTGTTGTACTAAGTTATTCCTCAGTGCTTAGCATTTTGGCTTTAAGGGTTAAAAATATCAAATTAAATTCAAACATAATAGAGAATAATCCTCTGCATACTTTAAAATGTCAGGTGATATCGATGAATTTCAGTAAATGCCTTCCTATTAAAATAAGGTATCAGTGCAGGGATTGTTCACATTCCTTTGTTTTGCAGTGTTTTATAAGCAAATACCTGCCCATAATGTGTTTGTACTTTACATGTTGCAGTACTTAACATTTGCACTCCATTTTGTCGGTCAGGGCCCAGTGAGTATGTACAACAATTTCATTTATGCTATAGGGTTCTCTCAGCATTTTAATGGTTTCAACTGAATACACATCTCGTTGGGTATATACTGTACACACAGTACACTGCATTTTATCGATGTAAGCCTATGTTCAGTGCCACCACGGCCCATTGCTCTATCAAGTTTTCTATCAAGACGCTGAAGCCTCTGTGCCTCTCGTAGCCTGTCCAATTCATCTGAGTAAAACAAGTGAAGTCCCTTCTCTGTCTCACGTACTTTACACCAAACTAACATACGCTTGGTTTCTACAACAAAGTCTGGAGACTCTGCACTACAAATGACATGGTTGATTTCACATGCTCTTTTTATTGAACAAGCTCAACATTTCAGATATGTGACATTACATGACCCTCCACAAAATCATACTGTGTATTAAAAATTACTGTAAATGAATCTTTCCATCAATGATATACGAGAAGATATTGAAAAATACGGTGTCGGTGTAAACTAGAGAACATATTTAAATTCTTAATACTTGGGGTCCAGTAAAATCTTGATCTAAACATTTACAAAAGCAACTTAAATTTCATATAGCAACGTAAACTATGTTCACACAATAACCTCCCAACAATACAACAGTAATACTATATGAAGTCCATTATCAACAATTGTTGTTTTTTCCTGCCTTTTTTTAATGTCAGATTACCATCTTGACACAACCATGTCCATTTTTCCTGGCTTTATGAGTGGCTGGAGGAAAAAGGATGTATGTAATGTAAGTCCAGTGTCCTGTCCTGTTCAGCTTAACATGTAACAAGGCTGGGGACAAGTGTTGATACTAACCACCCCCAGTTCAACACTTGTAACCTTTGTTTCATTATTTCTTTTTTTAAAGAAAATGTATTCAATTAATACTAACTAAGCAATATTTGTTGTTCTCATGTGATTTAAATTTTCAGTTTCACCTCCAAAAAGAGGAACGCTGCTTCAGAGGAATTTAACAAGCGAGAGTACAATTTTCAGGATTTCCTGGATTTGCTAGCAGGTGGAATCTTTTATTGTTTTAGAATAAACAACGCCCAGAAACTTTTGTGAAAGACGAAAGCAAGCGCCAACCTTATTTCCGCATTTACGCTCAAGGGGAATTAAGTTCCGTTGCAGTTCCTCAATTGGCCACTAGAGGCTGGTTCCTTGAGCGAGTAAATCTCCATTGACTCCCATATTAAAATGTCCAACTTTAGAGCAGAAATAAACATTTTCACAACCTGGTTCAAAAAAACGTTTTGTTCTCAATTGTTTGATTTCACACCCATTAAAAACTCAGGGCAGTGAATTTTTTTTGTACCACACCAGGAGAGTTTACATCAAGCAATACATTAATTTCTAATATGATTGATTGGCAGCTGGCCCAGCGAATTGCTGGCCGTTATCACTTCCTTATCTGTAATCGTCAGGCTAGCGAACTTCGCGAAGCACTCACTTATTTGCACTGCTGGCTAAAGACAACGGTCATTTTAGACTTCACTGTCAACATGTTAAAAGGTATATCCCGCTGCAAACATCTGACGTTAGCTCTGCAGATATTTCAGCCCGATTCAGCTGAAGGAGTTTGGAGCAAAGCTGACTTTGATCGACATGCGGTGGACGTGCTCCCGACGGCTCGCTGGGCGACATGCAACAGGTTTCATGACCGATCTTCAGAAACCAATGGGTCACCTGACTGAATGCATCATCCATAGTTTTGTACAGCCTAAGAACGAAACAATTTTAAATGCTTTTTATGATGTAAAATTTATTTTGACAGGTTTTCCAGCTTAAAGGATCACCTTGTGGGATATTGAGACAGCTAGTGGGAAAAATACTGATTAAAATAAGCTTAATACTCTGGGGGCCCATCACATTTCCCAAGTGTTTAAAAGAAACTAAAGCAATTAAAAATGTGAAGAATTTGGTTTGATAATGATGGACTTTTTCAAAAACATGGTATCAAGCATGGCAGTTTGACTTTCAGCTTTACAGGGTTTGAGCTAAATATCTAAGAAATATTAGCTGTAGCCACTTATGATACTGATCTCAAGATTCAGCTAGAATGTCTCCAATAATATCAAAACTAAAGTGATTAGGTGCATTTAGTTTTGCAGTGGCAGCAAATACTGACAAAAATCCTGGACCCGTAAAGGTAGTGTGACAATATTTGTGGACATCTGAGCAGCTGTTTGCAGCAGCTGGAACAAGGGGTTACTGCCGCATCAGCATTTTGTAGGTCAGAACATTATTTCATATGTTGTACATTTAGTTGGATTAATTATATTCAGTCACATTGTGGGAGGATCACTGGCAAGGAGTGCAGTAATCTTAACAGCAAATGTATACATTTCATAATTTTTTTATAATTTTAGTGACATGTTTACTTCATCTGCCTTTTAATTTCTTCATTTTAGGTGAATTAAGGAAAGCATGCGCAGTGCTTTTATAACTTTAATGAGTGTCTGCCGGTTGTCAGTTGAGCCAATTACCAGTTCAGGATAATACTTAACCATTTGCATCCATACCTATAACTTTGGTTGACTGTGACAGAAATGATGTTACCCTGCGGACGCAGAATTCTTGAGGTTTTAAGTTTATCAGGATAGTGATTGATTGATAATTTAATTTAACGTAATTTAAACGTCAGCAGAAACCACAAACACCATTAGCCTCGAATCTGTTATTGAGGATTTTTGCAAAATTAGTGAATCGAATATTTATTTTCTTTTTCAATTATTTAACTTTTTAATCCAAGAACATAAGTCTTTAACTGAACTTCTAGACAGCATGTTTATTTTTTATGCGCACCAGTTTAGTGACTACATTTAATGATCATGGACTGGTCATAGTTTTTGATTTTTTTTTTTAATTTTCTGTTTGTTTTTTCCCCTTTCTAATCCATACAGTTCCACCCTCGACTTTAGAGTGCCGTTCATTGGATGTCGTCCAAATAAAGTACTTGGAAGATGTTGCAAATCACCAGCCGCAGCACAACATTTAATGATAAAAAAAAGAAAGTATCAGTAAAATTTTCAGAAGAACAGTGCCACATCCATTGATCAACAAGCCACATCGGACCTAAAGTAGCAGTAATGACAGAATGGGATGGGCGAGGCTTGACTTTGCTCCGTGGGACATAAATGGACAGTGCAGGAGGAGGTGGCTGAGCACAGGCGTCATAATGTTGATGAGATCTTAGCAGGGCAATCTGATTTCACTGTGAATTAGAGCTAAAGAGAATTCCCTGCTGGACTCGCACTCAGGACAATCTCGCTCACTACCAGATCTTCGTAGTTAATATGACATTCCCTGTGATCCTGGCTAATAACAGTCTCAGAGGGTGGGGTCTTTTATGACTATTAAAAAAAAAGGGCTCAGCCTTTCTGCTTTTTGGTTAATGTTTATCTCTGAGGAATTGCACAGTGGCATGGCATACAATGATACAATCCCTTTTAATTCTCTTTCTGGTCTGTTTACACTCAGAGGAAGAGCTTAGAAACCAGGGAGGCGGGGGGGGGGGGGGGGGGCTCTTCAGCAGACACACTCAGACACATCTGCCCTACAGCAGCTAATGCGTCAAAGCCATTATATTCTGATTGGAAGTCTAATAAACAAATCATCTATCTTGATGTGAAACAACTCCAAACAACAGGGGGTTGAGAGCCGCTTCTGTTTCACATCTGACAAAGCCACACATACAGTAGATGATCACCTTTAAATCTACTCCGCCAACCTCTAATCAAGGTCTTAGCCTCTGGGTTTCTCAGATTTTCCAATTTATTTTTCCTCGCAAATTCAAATTGAATCACATTATCTGTTTTTGCCAAAGTCCCATTACTCACAGAGAATAATCTGTAATGATAGTCTATCATCAACATGGTTGGTCGTGTTGCACATTGATTATAATTTTCCAAACAGCTTTTATGCTTATGAGAAATCACCCTAAAAGCAGCCAGCATTGTATTTCCCCTATCTGTTTCATGCAATTATATATTCTAGTCGGACTGCAGATAAAAATCTGCTATTGATTAATGTGTGCTGCACACACACAAACACAGGCAGACCTGCGTGGCTATCTCCTTAGCTTTTCTATTGTCTGGAGTGGGACAAACAATATGGCAGAGTTGAAAATCCATCAGAGCTGACAGGTCCATTACACACCGACATCAAACTGCTTTTGGTTGTCTGAACCTTTTTGTCCACTTTGTCCCACTTGAAGTATTACAAGCAACTTGAAATATTGCAGTGAGATTTTTTTTATTTATTTTTTTCTGTAGTAACAGAGCAGTTCTGATTGTATGTGTATTAGCAGTACTCGAGTTGTAAAAAACAATCAGGGGGGATGGTGGATTTTATCATATGGGGACAGATAATTTGTGCTGATTACAAATAATATAATATGTTACAAATAATATCACTGACCAAAACACCTGCAGAAATACTGCAGGAATGACATAGCAGCAGTTAAATGCAGCCTTCTGTAAGCTTTAAATATCCACTGGGCTTACATCAAATACATCAAAACACAACAATAAGAAACACTGAACTTATCAATATGACTCTGTCTATTGATAAGTTAAATGGATCACTGCAAAAACTCAAAATCTTCAAGAATATTTGTCTTATTTCTAGTTAAAATGTCTCATTTTAGTAAAAAAAATCTCATTACACTTAAAACTAGACTCATCACTGGAAAAAACAACAATTTTCACCTGTTTCAAGTAGATTTTCACTTAAAATAAGTAGAAAAATCTGCCAGTGGAACAAGATTTTTTTGTAATGAGAAGATAAATCTTCTTCCACTGGCAGATTTTCCTACTTATTTCAAGTGAAAATTTACCTGAAACAGGTGAAAATTGTCAAATTTTTCTGGTGTTATTTTTCTGGCGATGACTCTAAATGTTGAAATAGCAGTAAAACCACATTCATTGATGAAATGACATAAGGGATGGAAAGTTTTACAGAGGGGATGATTTGGACCGTTTTTATTTCAGGGGGGATGCCATCCCCCCTCATCCCCCCTCAACTCGAGTACTGTGTATTAGGCATAAAATAAGCTCTGGTAGCAATGAACAATAACTGTGATAGAGTTAAAGTGGAGGCAACTTTGAAATATTATTTATTCATTTGGTAATAATGACTGATTTAAGAACCCCTCATCACACATACTGTAAAGACTAAGTGCTGAATTTGAATTTACAATGAGTAATACCCAGGGCATTCATTATAAAAGACTGTTTGTTAGTGTTGCATAAGGAAAGGAGCCACTAAATCAGCTCCCACAGGACAACTGCTCCACCAGGTCGCACAGTGCTTCCCTTATCCTTTTGGTGCATCTGGCTATAAATTCTGAGTGCCGCTCATCTGTTCGTGGTGAGACAGTCTGCTTAAATACAGGATTGGACATTTAAATGATTTCACTGGTGACAGGCCTGCTGTGACAGAATAACAGATTCTGCTGAACAAATAGGCCGTGGAGGCTGCTGGGGTCCCTGGAGTCAGCCCGAAGCCCTCAGGCTCTGTTTTGTTAAGGACTTGTTTCAGTATGGCAGCACTTCTGGAAACATATTGGCCTTGTTACGTTGAATGAAATGCTAATTCTCTCTGACTGTCTGGATTGTGGGGCTTTGTGTGCAAGCATGTGGT
Organism: Cololabis saira; assembly: GCF_033807715.1. Lineage (NCBI taxonomy): Eukaryota > Metazoa > Chordata > Actinopteri > Beloniformes > Belonidae > Cololabis > Cololabis saira. Next base: position 30,983,597 of record NC_084605.1, on the reverse strand, counting down.
CACACACTATGCACATGGGCAGAGGCAAGAGTAAAATTAATAGAGTTTATACAGTGAAGTCACAATCAGCTACAAATGCAGAAGCATAATTTAAGTCCAATATTTAGACGGAATTAATTGGTCGCACAATATCTACCACTTAAGCAAAATTTGAGGGGAAAATAAATAAATAAAAATTTCTTAGCGTCCTGTAGAATAAAGCAAGTGACAGTAAATTCATTTATTCGCTGCAGGCCTTAGGATTAAAATGATGCCTTATTTTAGGAGAGTACGTGTCCTTTGATGGACCGCATAGGTGGGAGTCCCTGAAGGTATTATAAGTTTATGATGGGATGATGAAGAGTAGGTCAACCAGAATGTGCTTAAAAAAAGCCACATCAAGCTCTTTCTGAACTTACCTTTCTTTGTGTGGGGAGTTGGACAAAAGCCATAGTTCCCTCTGGTCCGTCAAAGCTATTCTATAATCAACCAACCGTGGCCCTCCCTTTAAAGAATAGGAAGACATTATTCAGCTTCCTCCTTCTGATCTTGGGACCACAACAAACCATGTAAGCCATGGCTGACTGGTTAAAGCAAAAAAAAAAAAAAAAAAAGAAGAAAAAAAAGAGGAACACAATGTCCTCCTGTCAGAAAGTGCAGACAGAGAGGCCTATGAGCAGGAAGCACGTGACCCCCTGGACCACCACCTCAACCATGGTGGCCTCGCCACTGAGCGCTGCCACACAGAGAGAGGCCTTGAACCAAATGCTCTCCGTGTTCAACACGCTCAGATGTGTAGAAGAAGGAGTTTTGTTATTTCCAACAATTGGAAGATATTTCTTAATCAAAGCTACGACCGCATATTTCAGTTCACCGAACGAACGAATGGAAGTAAATGTGAGCCACGCGCTAAGTAATACATTTTTAGCCCTTCTGCTTGCCAGTTTTCATTCAGGGAGGTATTGCAACCATCCTGAGAAGGTATGGCTTATTTAGCATGTCTAGTTTGCAAACTGAAGCCATGACAACTCAAGCTTGAGTTCATTTCTCTGACTGACTGAAACTTAAAGACTTAACGCTCACTCAGGGCATTTATTGGCTGGATAACTGCAGAATTACAGAAAGACGCAGTCTCATCATTGTTACCATCATGGGAAGTGCCACATAAAAGTAAGCCAATGGGTGTGACTTACAATATATTCACAAAGCACTAGATTATCAAGAATAAAATCAAAATTGCTAATTTTTGTGTTCCATTAAAATATATATTGTATGTTAGGAAACTGAGATATATTATAATGTAAATGCAGTCCAAACTTTATTACCAACAGTAAAACCTGATTGTTAATCATAGTACAGATTGCTAAATTTTACACACACACACGCACTCACGCACACACACACAAAATCACAGTTCTTACTGTACAGGCTTAACTGGAGCATTTAAAAAGAATCTTATTATTTCATTGAGCTACATTGATTTTATAAGTGTACTGCCAATGATCATGGCGTGAGGCACTGAATGTTAAATAGGTAAAGAGCCCCATGGCAGTGGCATTGGCCCCCTGTTACCACTTAGTCCTATTTGGCTGGCCTCACTCACACTCATAATTAAGACCCCCTACTGTGAATATAAATGCCCCCTCAATCAATAGTGATAGAGAGGAATAAAGAGAGAGAAAGAGAGAGCAAGAGGGAAAAGAGAGAGAGACGTGACGACCGTGGGCATATCTCAGGGGCAAACATGATAGCATTATGAAGGGAGCAGCTTGAAAGCAGCTTTTACTCTGACAAGGGAGCTAACGTTGTAATTGTCCCTCGGGGGACCAGGAGCTCTTGTTATTAGAAAACAATTTCTCCCCCTAGGCCACTTTTCTCCAGCACGAGGGCACAGAATTCACATTTCCCTCCTCCATCCCTTTAACCAGCAACAGTCTCGTGTGAAATGACTAAATAATGCTTTAAAGTTAGAAACTTGTATTTTTGTGTCCCAATGCATGATTACAGTTTTGTATTTTAACCGTTGCAATCAGTGCGTCTGAACAAGAAAACAGAATATACAGCACAGGAAACTTATGATGGAGTATTATCTTTAAATTTAACGTTTGCTAACAGCCTGGTTGAGCAATGTGAATCGGTACTGCTGCTTTGTTGGTTATTTTACGGCTTTCTTTATTTAGTTTCCTCCTTAATGTATTTTACACTTTCTTGTGCAAAGCATAGATCATGCCAAATAGTTACCTCATTTCCTGGTTAATTTCAAAGGTTTATTCCTGAAATGAATCCTCTTTGTCAAATCCATTGATCCTTGCAAATCTACTGCGATTTCACTGTTTGTTTAATAAATTGACCTGTAATTCCGATTAAGTTAAGGGAGGGGGGGCGGGGGGGGTGAATGAAAAAGAAAAGTGAAAAAAGAAAAAAAAAATACCCATTAACATTTTGCCTTGTGAGTTTGTGTGGTTAATTTAAAACATTTAAGGCTGGAAATGAGCTTCTCCATCAAATGTCCCACTTCCATTTACATTTCTTGCATACAAGTCAATTTGTGGCTGCCCCACACCATAAATCATTGCCACCGGAATGCTGTGTCTGTACCTCTAGACATTACCCTGGCGCATGGTACTTAAAAAAAGCAATTTAGAACTCCATTTGCTCAAAAAAAAAAAAAACACTGTGCTTTCAGCAGACTCACACTTCTCCCAGCAAAATGAAGATTAAACAGCAATGCCTAAAAGAGTTTTATAGTGTATGAATACCTTGCAATTGTTCTCGTTGTCTTTTTTCTTCTTTTGAGTGATGCATGATACATGGATGGGTAAAAAAAACAACTGATATTTTGTTATTATAAAACTGAAATGTTATTTTCTATAGAAATAAAGATAGTTCATGATGAATTATTTGCACAAATAAATTTTTTTGTTTTTTTGATATCTTGTTTAATGTCTGTGTTGGTGACTTCATCCGCTAGAACAGCAGCAGAGCAAAGGGTCTCTTTACTGTGCCTGATTTCTCCATCAATAATGGGCTGATAGAAGAGATGCTATCTGACCAACCAGAAAGCAGTGGTCAGTAAAATAGGTACAATATTGTGTCACGTATCAGGAAATAATTGATGACCCCCTTCACAGGGATCTCAAACGGGGCATTGGGAAATCATTTTCAATCTATGGCTTAGCAGATGAAACAAATGCTCCCGGCTTGCTTTGTCAATTCTCACTCCTAAGGGTCAAACAAACAGCTTTTCCAGGGCCGGCTCAGAGGCTAGTGTACAGGCAGCCAAGCTGAAAATGTCCCTTGTCTTCCACAAAATGATACAACGGGGCATTTTATATACCAACATTCTGTTATTTGTCATTGACAAAGTTATAATAAGAGGGGCCTTCATATTCATTCGCCAGGTGATCCCAATGTTCCCAGAGCTTCCAGCTTCATCCGTGAAAAATCTGTGGTCCGAGTCCGTCGCTCGCTCTCATTAATGCTCAGTCCAACTCTTTATTAGGACACAAAGGAGCGTGAGGAGCAGGAAAAGGGGAAATAAAAGAGAGAAGTGGCGTAAAGAAAAACAAACAGATGAAATCATAAGCTTGAATTCACCATTGTGTCACAAGCACAAATAAATGCTTTTCATTCACATTCACTGTGGGAAGAATGAATGAGTCATTGATTAAATAATCAATCAAAAGAATAATGTTGCATAAACTAAACATGTTTAATTTGTGGGCTTATGTTCATAAAACAAAATTCATTTTAAGATTTCACCACTGGCTCTGAAGTACTGATGAATATTTCTAATTAGTATGATTAAAAAAAAAACGAAGTCAGATAAATAAAGATAAACACCTGTCTGCTAAAACTGCTGCTGATGTGTGACGCCTACTTTTGTGAGGTCAATTACTGTTTAAATGGTGTGTTTTTTTGTGTTTCAGCACGTGCGTGCATGTTGTCAGCTCAGCAACTTCTTGACTGATTAGTTTAGCCTCTGTGCAACCAGAAGGCAAACAATTGAAACTATGGAGGAAATATTCACACAGCCCACACACAACATGCAGCCCAAGCAGAGCTGTACCGCCGTACTCATGTGCCAATAGCTAATGAATCAATAAATTAAAATATTTACAATTATTTGTAGATGTAGGTTGCTGTAATTATTTGTTGATGGAGTGTGTCTAAACACACAAATCAAAAATGATGCTTTGAATTAATCTAAATAAACAGTGTTGGCACGTTGCTCAGTTCTGTTGTTAAATTCATGACTTTAATTGATTGACAAACTGAATTTTAAAAACTGGACTTTAAATATGTGTGAGGGGGGGGGGGGGGGTGAGCCATGTAAATACTTTCTCTGATTCTGAATACAAGCTGAGAAAATACCCCAGACCTTTCTCAAACACATGATGCGGTGTGGTAATTAGGAATGGGCGATATTTTACCGTTCACGATAAACCGTCCAAAAAATTCCCCACGGTAAGAATTTGTCATCTCGCGGTAAAAACGATAAATTATTCCCATTGATGACGTTTTTGTGTAAAACTGATTTATGGTTCTGCGTTAAATCCACGCACAACGTACAGGAAGGACGGAAGGATATGAGCCAGAAGGAAGGAAAGAAAGAAAGATAGAAAGAAATGAGCCTGAAATAAATAAATAAATAAATGAGCCTGAAAGAAAGAAAGAAAGAAAGAAAGAAAGAAAGAAAGAAAGAAAGAAAGAAAGAAAGAAAGAAAGAAAGAAAGAAAGAAAGAAAGAAAGAAAGAAAGAAAGAAAGAAAGAAAGAAAGAAAGAAAGAAAGAAAGAAAGAAAGAAAGAAAGAAAGAAAGAAAGAAAGAAAGAAAGAAAGAAAGAAAGAAAGAAAGAAAGAAAGAAAGAAAGAAAGAAAGAAAGAAAGAAAGAAAGAAAGAAGGATAAATTCCCATTGATGACGTTTTTGTGTAACAAACATGGCGGAAGGCGGATCTGAGATTTATATTTGTATAGAAGCTCAATATTAAATTTAGCTTCTATACGGATTTGATAGATTTATAGTTACAAAGGTGGAGTTGAATTGGTATTTTTTTTATCGTCATTTTTATTGTTATCGGGATAAATTATCGTGATACATTTTTTAGTCCATACCGCCCATCTCTAGTGGTAATACTCCTCCACTGTTCAGGGGACGCTTTTCATTTTCTTCAGCTGGCTTGTCGTTGGGCGAGGAGGAGGAGGAGGAGGGGGGGGGGGGCTGGAATCGACTGGCCACGCGCGTGGGAGCCTCACATCTTACACACTGCTGTGTCCACAGGCCTCCTGCTTGCTTTTGTGAAACCAACAGTTTATCCTCTACCAGCAGGGCCAGGAAAATGCTCTGGAGGGGGGTGCATTGTACGGCATTATCAAGACAATGGGGCCATATGGGGAACAGAAGGATCTCCTGCTTGCCTTTTCATCGCACAACAAACCGAGCAGCTTATTATGCGAAGCGGCGGTCACTTTAAGGTTACAGTTTTTAGCATAACAACTGATGAGAAAGGGATAGTAATTTAATTCCAATTTAGGACTATTATTGGTGCAGCGTATGAGTTTTGAACAATACCTCTCTTGGTCAACATACTCATAAAGGCTTGGGGAGAGATAATTGTATCACACCAAGTTCTTCAAATCACCATCACGTCAAAGGCAGCTGCACTGTTGATTTGTGTATGTTGACTCCTGAGCCACATAATACCTAATTATTCCTTTCATCCTTTCTTCTTTAAATACATATTTGACACTCTAGAGGGACCTAAAACAATGTTCCAAGGGACAAAACACATGGGCCCATTTATCTTTTTGGCAAATCCAAGTCTCACGGATGTGACATGTGACGTCACACGCAGGGTGCTGCAAAATGATGCAATTATAAATGTTTGAACATCTTGCGAGTTGATTGGAGCATTGCCGATCTTGCAATGGTAGACTGCAGATCCAATCCATTCCTGGTGTATGGCATCTTCACACACAGTCAGCAAAGCAGGGAAAATCATATGGTGAAGTGTTGCTTGATCTACGACAAGTGCCCCAATGCCAAGAGACTTTCTCTCCCTCTTTCTTTTTTTTTTTTAAAAAAAGAGGATGCTTTAAATATCCTCCTCTATACATGACTGGATCCTTCCTAGGCTGAGCAAAAACTTTAATGAATTCAGATCAATTTTATTTAGTTATTTTCACTTATTCAAATTAGTTAATTTTGTTTTCTTAAAAAAAAAAAAGCAAAAGACATGCACTAGAAATTATTATTGGTACGTCCGATATGGTGTCGATAATTATTGGCCTATCTGCATGTAATGAATTGACTATTCTCATGATCTGGCTCATAATGACTTTAGGACACCAAAGGGTCCTCTAAAGAAGATGAGAGCCTATTGATCCACAAGATAAATGCTCTTTAGGATGTTAATAGTCTAATTTGCTTTAATGATTTCTCCCAGCACTTTCCCAGTCAAGGACAGGATAATATACACTTAAAAAGGCATTCCAAGCAGAATTACGGCAACTGGACGTTTCCTGCATAAAAATGTAGGGCAGTTGAGTTGAATGTTTGAAATTGATGATCAACCCCGCCATTAGTTTGTCTTTATTTGCTTCCTTCCAAGGTAATTATCATGGATTAATGCTGGTCTGAAGTGTCGTGCAAAATAACATTGGCAGTATCCATTTCAGGAATAACCTGCCCAGGCCTGCTAAGCAGAATAATAATGCTTCTAGCTTTTTTTTTCTTTTTTCTTTTCATGCGGCGTACTGAACACATGGTCTTTGGGAGGGACGGTTGACACTATATTTAAATAATTAGCTGTCAGTTACCAACACAAATTATCCCAAAGATGCTTGTGATATGTACTGTAATTATACATTATTTTGAATGCCTATTTTCACCCTAATGGGGTTAACAAAGTTGTGTATCAAATGCTGAATATGGATGTATATTTTTTTCTGCTCAGATGTACGAGTACATTTTAAGATTTAAGCACGCCACCAGGGCAAATTTTAATCTTAGACAAAGGCAGTGTAGTATGACACACCAGAGACTAGATGAGCTATTGCTTTAGCACTTTCAGGCATAAATGACATTGACTTCTGGGAGATGGAACTCTTTAACATGCTCTGCACCAACTGAGTCACATCTGCCGTTGACAAACAGCTAAGGAGTAACCTGAGTCTATGTTCTCTTTACTGGCAATTTTTACATTTTATCATTGAAGTCAATGAGCCAATCTGCAATTTACGCCGTGGAGAGCGGGATGAGTGTATTCAGAACCCGGTCACACACCCAATCTCCTACTAAAGAGCAGCGATAATGTAATAATGCCTCACTGATGTGCCAGGCAGTAATGGTGCTGAACATCTCCCATTCATCCAACACTACCTGATCATTGCTTTAACGGAATAATACATTACGGCTGGAAATAGCTGTAAACCTCCAACTTTATCTTGGGAATGTGCACTCCTTTTTACCTCAGGAAACGTTTCTGTCCCTTGGTAATAAAAGGCAGAGCTATCAGGATGAAATGAAAAAGAGATTGAAACCCCTCTGTCTCTGTCATGCAGAGCACTGACACACATAGTACGGCCTTCTTCTTATTCTGTAGCCTACAGGCTGTTGGTATTATTATGAAAATAGGTATTATGATCTTATGCTTTTTCCGGGAAGAAAATCAGACATTTGAGATGGCTGTTATTTTCTCTCAAGGCTGTAAAGTAGGTTTGATTGACCGTTATTTCTCTCTGTTTCTTATCCCTGTCAATTCTCCCTTTCTTTGACAAATGACCCTTAGCCCTCTGTCAATAATGGCCCACCTAAATGTGCTTAAATGGGCCAGGGCACACCAATGTTATGGCTGTTCATCCCATTTAAATTGCTTTCCACCTTACATAATTACAGAAACAAGGTATAACAGGGTAGTTCAAGCACAGACACAGTGTAATGTACGTGTAGAGACGAAGGCAGAGATGCATACGGTGTCGTGTCATGTTATTTAAGCATATAGAGGCATAAATTAGACAGTGAATAAACCCTCATGATAATTGAGAAAAAGCAGAGGCGCAAGAAGGTGACACCAGCCATTAACCTTATATCAGGCCATTTTGTAAATCAATGTCACTCACATTTAATAACAAGTATAATCAAAGGAATTATGCAAATTTAATTTGATGCCTCTTGCATTATGCAAATCTCAGCTAAATATAACGAATCCTGACGCTTGACCAGTGCGGTATACAAAATGGGTGGTTGTCATTGCTTTTACTGGCAGAATTTGATCATATATATATATATATATATATATATACACACACACACATATGTGAAGTCAATAATTGTTTTCCACTTTGCAGAGTCCCTGATCTGTACTCATGTTTTGTTAACTGAATTTAGTCACTGTTATGACCACATTTAGATTGCTACTATTCCATTTTCGAGCAACGCTGAATGTTTTTAAAAGGTCTTTGTGTAAATCTGTCGAGCTTTTTCATGTGAAAATGTGCCTGTAGCAGCAGAAACATTTTATTTTTTTTCCTCTTTGCGCTGTATTAGTGACCAACATGACCGACTCTGACAACAACCCCACAGACACAGCGTTACAAGTGGTTCATAATAACAAGGGGACTCCTCGCATCAGGCGCAGTCAGCTGGTTCACTACAACCAAATGTTACGGAGTAAAACAGCATGTCATGCTGCCATTTGACACGGTGAAATAAAATTAGATGAGATCCGTTTCAAAGTGCAGCAAGTGCAGCGGCTGGCCTGTTCCGGCATGTAATCTGCAATACAAAAGTACCAAACAAGAGGAGGCACACTTAGGCGCCAAGAGTGACACACTTACAGCATTATCCCGTCGCCTGCTTCTGAGGAATCTTGCTGCAAATTTGATTTTATATGATGTGGAAATCAGCATCCGGTGAAACGGCCAGTTACTGGATTGCTGCTTTCGTGTTTAGTGGCCCACTGATATTCACGCTCAGTCTGACATATTTGGCAATATCATAAAAAAAGTAAGATGTTTCTGAATGGTGAGCCAATAGGAAGGTAGAAACATAGCAAGACCAAGATTTACTGTATTGTGAATCAATAAACAGATCGACAATGACAGATCGAACCGGAAAAATAATCTGCTCCATCCACTAGTCAACCAGAAAATAAACACACAAAAAACTGTCAAACATTTACATCTATTTTATGGAAAATGAAAAAAAGAGAGGGGGTGTCATGATTTTACGATCATCTTATGCTATTGAAACATAAATATATGTATGTGGACAAGTGTTGCAAATTAGCATGTATGCTAAAACACTCAAACAGTGCATTTGGTTTGTCCTATGTTATTGTGATGTCCATACCAAATAAAGAAATATAATAATATGTATTTGTATTCCAGATCAAGGTCATGTGATCATGGACTTAGCAACAGACTAAAAACAAATGAATAATACAGTTCTAACAAGAACTAATCAATTTAAAACCCATAAATCACAAGGCAGTTCTTATTTTTCTGAAGTAGGAAGCACGCTCCGCTTGTGTCAGTGTTTTCTCCAAGACTCCATACAGCAGGATTTGTGTAGGCGCAAATGGGGTGTGTTACTAAGGAGTCCTTTAGTGTGCACCATTCTAGGAGTAAAATGAGCTTCGATTTGTCCCAGAGGTAGCCCATCAAGAGGTGGGGAGGTTAGTTGGTCGTCACGGCCATCTAGACCCTGGCCCGTGAAAGCCTGCCAGAATCAATGCTAATTATGCTGCCATCTGCGAAGGTGCCGGAGCTAGCTTGACACCTGTTCACTTCCAGGTGACATACGAAAACTTCCATCAAGCCAGGAAACAAGAGAATAGCAGAGGACGAGGGAAATGATTGGTAAGAGTATTGACAGCGGTGATTGTTAGTGGATAACCAACCGCAGAAGGGATAGGCTACGTGTCATAGCTAACTCTGGCAGTGGCTTGTAAAACCTTCGTGTGTAAATCAAGTAAGTCATTGCCACCTGAAAAAGAGCATGATCTACTATCTTCTCGGTGTTGCAGGAAAGCCTCAAGCTCACTGAAAAAGTCTAATTGACCCTTCCACTCTGTCAGCAGTCGTTCTCTGCTGGAATCCCAGCTCACCTACAGTACGCGTGTGATAAATTTCCAGAGGCCCTAGTAACACTGTCCCTTTCCAGATAATTTATCAAGCAGAGACAATCAGTCAGAGGGCTTGATTAATATTTTCTGGGGGATCCTTTAGACTTTAGAGGCCACATTAGGCAGACTGTTTGCAAGAAGAAACCGATAAACTAGATTTGGCTGTTTGCTCACTGAGACCAGGGGCCTGTCAATTCTTTGCCCCTTGAAAGAGATCTGCCATTAAGGTGACATGAGAAACAAATGAGGCCAATTTCTCCTCCAATGTCCCATCTGATATGTCAATAAAGGCCCAGGAGCTGCAGGATGCTCCGAGATAGATTTTTCCTTGCAGCTAGACAATCAGTGAAATACATCTAACTTTCCTTTGATAGGCGAATCAATCAGACAAAACCAATGGACTCGTGTTAAGTAGCAACTCCACATCTGGTTTCAGACAAATATACAAACCGGAGTTACTTCTGAAGTCTTATAACACAAGCCAAGCAATGCATTGGAATGATGGACCAGGATATCAACGACTCTCCTGCAGCGATGGCGAGAGCAACAAAGGATTTCCACATCCGGCTGAAGCTGTAAGTGTAGGAGGTTGATAAAAAATTCAGTATATTAAAGCTGCCTTCAGGTGGATTACACAGTTGAGTGATATTAAGAGGCTAAATAATTGCTTGATTCAGCAATTGAGTGGTCTAATCAGAGCAGAAAGAGCTTCTTTATTAAGATGACCAGCTGTCAGCAGTAGACTTCAATATTTCAGTCTCTGTGTATGAAAAAGAGAATCTGGAAAAGGCAAATAAGGAATCTTTTATGTTAACTGGTTATAAATGCTATACTAAAATACAACGGCTCCAAGAGAAACTGAAAATCAGTGCACATAGTGACGTAGAAAAGTATTTTACAGAGCCTCAGTCAAGGACTGACAAACAGAAATTAAAATAGATCACAATTGGAAACAACATTACAGGCCCACATGTGGTTGTGATACTTATATACAGAATTATAGCCTCATCTGCTGAGCTGCAGCATCGATACACATTCATTACGCATGCAGCTCATAAAGTCAAATGTTTTTCAATAAATATCATGGGAACGAGGCTCGAGATACTTCACATTCAAAGACTTACAATGGCAGCATATGTTGAGGTGGATTGAGTCCTCAGGCTCCAATCTGGCTTTCTCTCCCTCGGACTTAGAAGATAAATTACATGGGCTATTTTTCCATTATGTTAATCAAAACACTTGCCATATGCATTACTATTATTAGACCGGTAGCAGAAGACACCCAGTTTCCAATGTGAAACTGTGAGGCTGAGCCTTAATTGATATCAAACACAGTTTCAGGATAGTCGAAGATAATTCAACAGCTGGCTTTGTTTATATCTCTTGTTAACACGTTATATATGTTTTATGGGGTGTCAGTCGAAGTTGTTTCATGTTACAGCTGTGGCCTATTTGCAAGGATGTTGCAATGTGTAATGAAAAGAATAATTGACGCATAAGGTAATGCAGCAGGATTTTTTTTCTCTTTTTTTATGCAATAACAACACAGTAACTGTTACACTTGCTTTTTCTGGAACCATTTAATGTGCTTTTGCTGTGAATGGAGGATGTGGTTTATGTGACTTTAAGTAAAACAAACAAAACAAGTTCCACAGTTCTGGCACTTGAAAGGGTCCGAGGATGTGTCCCAGCCTACCTGAGCCGTGCTAATTGATTCTGAGATACATATAAAGTCTCAAGCACCATCTTAAATTCCAAGGTTGCACTTACAACCTGCTGGGCGTCCTTGACTGGAGCCAGACACGGGTCTAGAGGGGGCCGTTTGAACAACAATGTCATTGTTATGGCCTTTGTCATCTCAATTAGCAGGCGGGTGCTAAAACACAGAGCTCTAAATGGTGGCATCAGTGTTAACCTGGGACACAACACACTGCCCATAAACCCCAGCACTTATGCCTACTGCTGACCACGCTGTTTGTCTCTCATTACCTTCAGGCTGCAAAACAGGGCCCAGAGGTTACACTAAAGAGCCGTTCTTTCACAGAGATATTGCGACCGCTCTGTTGTCGTGTGATGGGCGTATGAAAATGAAACGTTTTCTCACTCACTCAGCTTGAGCTGGGTGGGTGGTCCAGTGAGCATCTGAAAAGACAGAAAGTCAGTTTATCATTAAGAGTGTGTTCCTGCCATGAGAAGTAGTGGCTGATTAAATTAGACCCATTTTAAGGTCAATGTATTTCTTTAATCAGTTGTCCCTTTTGATCATCTCTAGGAAGAGTGCTCCTCAAACTCTGTCCTTGGTAATTGGTCCTCTTTACTGGCTCACTGTCTGTACTCATATGCTCATGGTGTAATGTTTCCAGCATTTTCAGCACGGGCAGAGCACATAATGCTGTGCATGTTTAACAGTCATTTCCATAAGTAAGTGCAATTTCTGTACAGTTTGTTCCTGTGTAATGAAGTGAAATCTTGTTTGTATTCCCTCTATTTCACAAGGAAACCCACTCAAGCAGCTACGCAAGAATTAAAGCGGCTAAAAATTAAAAACCGGCACTATCTTTAACTGAATGTCACACTATTAGGAAATAAAATCAATTACTTGCATACTAAGTAGTTCTTTTCTTTTTCTTTTCTTTTTTTTTTTGTGCTGTTTCTGATTTTATATTCGGCAAGTTTTTGTTTTTTTTTCTCCCCCTTCATTGTTATTGTCTGAGTGTATAAGTGACCTTAACAAGAAAAAATGCAAATGACATGCGAGAGAAAATGGCTAACATTTATTTATCCTCGCTGTTCTCTTGTCTTGTTGGTGTCATTAGAACAGTTCGCTGCATCCCATTCTCTCCCATTATCTCTGCTATCAACGCAGCACAGCAAGATTCCAGCAGGGCTATAAATACTTCCCCTGGACCACATACGGCTAGCACATCATCTCCCAGACACAGCTTAATGATGGAAAAAAAAATCTAATGTCTTTTTGCTCTCTTTCTTCTTCACATTCTCAGAACACCGTGGAAAAAGACGCCAGCCAGCTTGCAGAAGTTACACATACATTTCACTCAGATAAAAAAAAAACAAAACCATCTGCACCTAAGCATCAGTAACGTCTTAGAAGGTGTGAGAGGAATGATAGATGTCTGTCTTGATCATCCACCGGCGCGGGTTTTTGTCGATTGCACCAGGGTCACTGACTGGCTCTGCAAATCCATTAGAGCGGCAATGCAAAAAGGACACTTTATCTGAATTCATTATAAATGGATCTATATCTTATGTTTAGGGCCAAGGACACGATTTGTATCGCAATGCAAATATCTATCATTAAGAGTTGACAGTTCATTTTTCCCGGCAAAGAAAGAAAAATGTTTTTTTTGTAACGGCATTCTTTTTGTACTGTTCTTTTCCCGATATTGCACCATTGAGTAGTTGAAGCTGATTTGTTGTCCAAATTGAATGGTTTGTCATCATTTTGCAGGGGGGTGGGGGAAAGTATCCGAAATCATGATTTGCATATATTGTAACATTACAGGTAAAGACTATGATAAATGCGCCACATAACACTAGTAATTCAAACATGCAATGGAATGTCCTGCTTGTTTAGAAAAAGAAAATCAACATTTTCTCTCGTTTTCACTCAGACACACTGGTTTAACAACAGTGAAATATTAAAGACAAGTAAAACTCCTCCCTGCTACTTTTGTGTAACTAACAAATTCACGGTTAGCCCGTCCCAAACCTTTCTTCATACAAACTCACGCACCATCATATCCCTGCACTTTGTCCGATGCAGGGAGTTGGATTGCTGAGCACATGGCTGGGCATGTCAGTCAAAGAGCAAAGGGAGCATCCCGTTGTGTTGCTATCTAAATAATGGCTATAAAGCGTGGCTAACGGTGTCCTCTGAAACGTGCTCAGGTGGAAAGAACTAGACAAACAGAGACAGCCACTGCAGTGCTCCATGACACAAAGGACAAAGTAAGGGCCTCATTTCCTCCCTTTAATCAGTGTTTACATCCACCCCAGGTCTGATGGCCAGCGAGGAAGACGTATATCAATCAGCTAAGGTAACCCAGCTGAGGAGGACAAAACTGGAGGCTCCAGCTGGACACAGACTTAAAACTCTGTGTCTCCTATGTCCCCTCAACTCTTTTCCTTCTCTCTGTCCCTCCAATGCCATTGGGGAAACTACAACTAATTAAGGGCGTAAATGGTGGCAGAAAGTGACATCTAATTCTGCAAGTCTCTCTTACCTCAGCAGAAAAATTTATCATAGGAGTCAATGTCAACTTTTACTGGGGTGGGTTATTTGCATTTTTGCATGCATTAAGTCTCAGATGTGCAGCGTCTACAGAGCCAGGGAAATAAACACAGGAATTGCGAAGCCGTTTTTTACTCCATATCTTAATGTGCTAGCCTTTTCCCCTAAAAAAAAATGCTGAAGCAGAGCAGGCAAAGCAAACATGTGCTCACCCGGCACACCACTGTTACTTGCTTCAATCCACAGCTGTTTACAAGGTCACAGCGTGGCCATAATGACCGAATGAATACATGAAACGCAGCTCCGTGTGTGAGGAGCAGAACTCCAGGTTTGGGCGTTGCGGCTGAGTGGATTAATTATCTTTGCGGTCATTCTTGAGATGAAAGCAGCAGATCTGAGCCCCGGCCAACAGAAGCAGTCTACATGGACCACAAAGCCAGAGGGCACAGCAGGAAACATGCGGCAGGTGCCAAAGCTGCAGGATTTGAAAGCTGGACACAAGAAACCAGGTCTATTAAAATACCTTTTGCACTGTTACTGCTACGTCATACTCCCCGACATCTGCATCAGTGACACTTGTTAGTTTTAAAGACTTTCAGCTAGGAATGGGCGATATTTTACCGTTCACGATATACCGTCAAAAAAATTCCTCACGATAAGAATTTGTCATCTCACGGTAAAAAACGATAAATTCCCGTTGATGATGTTTTTGTGTAAAGCTGATTTTTGGAAGGAAGGAAGGAAGGAAGGAAGGAAGGAAGGAAGGAAGGAAGGAAGGAAGGAAGGAAGGAAGGAAGGAAGGAAGGAAGGAAGGAAGGAAGGAAGGAAGGAAGGAAGGAAGGAAGGAAGGAAGGAAGGAAGGAAGGAAGGAAGGAAGGAAGGAAGGAAGGAAGGAAGGAAGGAAGGAAGGAAGGAAGGAAGGAAGGAAGGAAGGAAGGAAGGAAGGAAGGAAGGAAAGAGGAAGGAAGGAAGGAAGGAAGGAAGGAAGGAAGGAAGGAAGGGGGAGAAGGAAGGGAGAAAAGAGGAAAGGAAGGAAGGAAGGAAGGAAGGAAGGAAGGAAAGGGGAGAAGGAAGGGAGAAAAGAGGAAGGGAAGAAGGAAGGAAGGAAGGAAGGAAAGGGGAGAAGGAAGGGAGAAAAGAGGAAGGGAAGAAGGAAGGAAGGAAGGAAGGAAGGAAGGAAGGAAAGGGGAGAAGGAAGGGAGTAAAGAGGAAGGGAAGAAGGAAGGAAGGAAGGAAGGAAGGAAGGGGGAGAAGGAAGGGAGAAAAGAGGAAGGAAGGAAGGAAGGAAGGAAGGAAGGAAGGAAGGAAGGAAGGAAGGAAGGAAGGAAGGAAGGAAGGAAGGAAGGAAGGAAGGAAGGAAGGAAGGAAGGAAGGAAGGAAGGAAGGGAGAAAAGAGGAAGGGAAGAAGGAAGGAAGGAAGGAAGGAAGGAAGGAAGGGGGAGAAGGAAGGGAGAAAAGAGGAAAGGAAGGAAGGAAGGAAGGAAAGGGGAGAAGGAAGGGAGAAAAGAGGAAGGGAAGAAGGAAGGAAGGAAGGAAGGAAGGAAAGGGGAGAAGGAAGGGAGTAAAGAGGAAGGGAAGAAGGAAGGAAGGAAGGAAGGAAGGGGGAGAAGGAAGGGAGAAAAGAGGAAGGAAGGAAGGAAGGAAGGAAGGAAGGAAGGAAGGAAGGAAGGAAGGAAGGAAGGAAGGAAGGAAGGAAGGAAGGAAGGAAGGAAGGAAGGAAGGAAGGAAGGAAGGAAGGAAGGAAGGAAGGAAGGAAGGAAGGAAGGAAGGAAGGAAGGAAGGAAGGAAGGAAGGATAAATTCCCGTTGATGACGTTTTTGTGTAACAAACATGGCGGATCTGAGAGCGAGATAGATTTATAGTTCAAAAGATGGAGTTGAATTGGTATTTTTTTTATCGTCATTTTTATCGTTATCGGGATAAATGCCAGAAATTATCGTGATACATTTTTTAGTCCATACCGCTCATCCCTACTTTCAGCACATTTCTCTGCACACATGTTGTAACGCTACCTGAGTTCTGATAGATAAAGTAGTCCTGGGATCTGACCTCACAGAGGGTCATAGATCGTGCTTGCTTGGTCATTGATTGCCCCCCCCTCCCTCACCACCCACACACACCCCCACCACCCAAGAGATGAAGCCTCATCATTCTCTCAGCTGTTCCTGCGTTCTTGTGGCTCAATCCATTTACATTTAAGCACAGCTCTGCTCGGCCTAATTAGTTCCATGGCTCCATTAGTCTACATTGTGGTCAATACATTCATCACTTTGCATGTTAGTTAAAAGCCCATTTCTCTGACCCTGTCACTGTTCTTTGTCTATTACTGCTGTTCTTTTCTTTTAGAAAAAAAAAAAAAAACGAAGGGGATTATGGGTAGTTTATAAACATCAGGATCAATCATAGCAGACCTAACGTCTATGGTCTCTGTGCACCTGATGAACTTTGAAAGTTATGGAATTTCTTCATTACATGCACAAAATAGAGAAAATAGGCTTCACATGCTGTGGATTAGGGCTGGGCGATATATCGAGATTTTAATATATATCGATATATTTTCAAACGCGATATGGTACGAGACAATATCGTTTATATCGATTTAAAAAATCGATTTTTTTTTTTTTAATTTTGATATAGCTTATTTTGTGACAAATTGACTTGAATGTTTTATTTGAGATTTGCACAAATGTTTTGTTATTTGCACAACTGTCAACCTCAGTGGAAAAGTCTGCCTGTTACTCTATACATTGTATTAATTGCACAGTGTATTTTAATTTAATTGTTATGCAGGAAAGGGATATTTGTTTTATTTTATTAGAGAAGCATTTTTATTCTATATATGCAGGCAGTTTATTTTTATTTCATTTGTTTTATACATTTTGATTAATATCTGTTAATCTGTTAATAAAGGAACCTGTGTGACATTTGGCACGAGGCTTTGTATTAAAACGGACTGTTTTTTTAAGGGTTTGCCTCAGAAAAAAATGAAGCTAACAGAGATGCTATGCTATAATGCTTTGGGGGAAACCCCAATTATGGCACAGAAAAAATATTGAGATATATATCGAGTATCGCCATTTAGCTAGAAAATATCGAGAAATGACTTTTGGTCCATATCGCCCAGCCCTACTGTGGATCTAACAGACAAAATAAGGAGCAAACTTTTTTTTTTTTTTTTTCTTCAAAATAAGGAGCAAACTTGAAGGCAAAAGTAGAGGAATAATATGAAGGACAGAGAGGGGTGGCAATGATCCCTGAGTGACTTGGCTCACTGGCACACTGGCTCACACAGTATGGTCCACTGGCTCCAAACTTGCTGAGGTCTAAAACTCATATTAAACCTAAAAAAAAAAAGCAGGCAAGCAGGATGAGACATTATCATGTTTGATGTACAGGTCAGATACTCTCAGGGTGCTCTTTACTATCAGGACTCAAGCAGATCCCCTGCACATCGAGGAAACAATGATGACAAGAATGATTTAGAAAACAGTTGTGTTACTCTTACATGCAAAGATTTAAGTTTTAGTCTGTTTGATGTTGTTTTCTAAATTAATTTACACAGGCTGAGAAGTAGCAGGGAAATGTAAAGTGCAGAATACTGGACAGGTTTCCTCTTATAAACTCTGTGTCTGAGTAGCACTCCCATTTCCTAGGTTGATTATATCCCACTTGTATTCACTTTACCATTGCCAGGTCACCAGCACTTTATGTCTGCTATCTGCTGAAGACAAGTGCAGCGAGTATACCTCTTAGGATGATTCAATGTCTGGTACAGTCCCTGAAAGCGGAACTCATTTCCAGGCCAGGAGTCCCAGCAGGGAGACATGAAGCAATCTCAGGCCCCGCGTGCCCTCCCACCGTACCCACTGCCCTCTCACTGCCACATCCTTCCCTTTTATCTGGAATCTATTTCCCTGCTCTCACCCCCCACCCTGTAAGGTAACTCCATCTCAAATTTTTACATCTCCTCTCCCCCTCTCTCCTCCTTTCCCCTCTCTCTGTATACGCTTTCCTCTTCCAATGATGGATGAGTTACACTCTGGGGTGTCTCAGCTTGTCCATCATGCCTTGCGATTAGGAATTAAAAATTTCAGAGGTTTCACAATGGCCTCCTCTTTTATTTTTTTTTTTCAACCCACCCCAAAAATCACCACCCAGCCACGCCTGCTCTGCCATTTCCACCCCCACCTTAACTAAAGACCTCATCCCCACCATCAGGACCGCATACCCATGCAGCCTAACATGATATCCCCTGTTCAGATTCACAAAACACCTACATTCATCTAAGTGGGGGGAAAAACATAATTTATTTTATACTTCCCAGATAATTTACTTTTTTTTCCTCTCCTTTCTACAGGAATTCTCCATTTCCCTATAAAATGAAAATTCATCTAGAATTACATCTTATGTCATCATTATGTTTATTAAGCGTGGATGATGTATATGAACAGCGCTGGCTTGCCGCTGAGTGCTTAATGATGCATAAGATTAAGCCGAGGCTCTCAGCTGCGCTGTGACTCCCCTCTGGTACCCACACTGCCGAGGCATGCTGGGAGTACAAGCTCCAAACGGCCATCAGGTGAAAGGAACTAACATCTCTCTTTTTGTCTGTGTGAATGAGCCTGGTTGTGTGTGTGTGCTGTGTTTTGTGCACACCGGTAAACAGGAGAGTGTTTTTTTTTTTTTTCCTCGCACACGTACAAGCAGAAAAAGGAATGCTGCACTATCACTGTGCTTTATTGCATCTGTCTGACTAAATTAGAAATAACTTGCTTTCTCTCTGCTCACTCTGGTCTGATCCTGCCTATTTCACTCTTTCGTCGTTTTTTTTTTTTCTTCTCTACTCTTCAATCCATCCCTCTTATCCTTCTCTCTATGTCCTTCCTCCCTTCATTTCTCTTCCCCCCTTTCTCTCAGCCATGCTGCTGTTTTGCCGCAGCAGTCTATGACAAAAACATTATCCTTCTGCTGCTAAACAATCCAATAAACCTACCCACAGGGAGCAAGTTAACCTCTTGTCTGTTCGACTGATGCCTGCAAGACCACGTGACGGCTGCCACAGTAAATTCAAATCATTAGTCTCCTTGCCCCCCATCAGAGAGAAAAAACTTCTATTAGTAATGGAGACCTCGTAAGAGACCCTCCCCAGAAAGCGCTGCCTTCCCAATTCCCAGTGGAGAAATCTTGTGCAAAAAACTAATTCTACTTTTAATAATCTGTCATCAGGACCAGAGGCAGTCATAAATTATGTGGGGAGCATGTGCGAGAGCGAGCCACAAGAGGGAAATCAGGGTAGAAAATCAGAGCCCAAGTTTGAAAAACTTTCTTGGAAATAAATAATAACTTACAAACAGGATTAGTTGTTAAGTCACAGCTGAGCGCATAGTTTAGCTATTCCAATCAGCCAATGCAGATGAAGAATTTATAGGTAGAGCTCATCATTTGTTTTCCTGCTCTCCTCCCTCTTTTTATATGCATGCCACCTTTTCTCATTCCTGTCTCCTTCAAGCTTATTATATTCTGTGCCTGTTGTCTCACCCTGGGCTGGTTTTATCATTAACTCCCTATGTGCCACACCAATGTGTTTTTAAGGTGACAGATTTGTTTTTGTTCAACGGATGTACAAAATCCAAATGATGATGGAGAAAGGACTGCAAAGCTTGTATTGGAAAAAGCAAATACAAACACACACTAGTGCCTTCTTACCTGCTAGAGGAATATAGACCCTCCAGAGCTTAATTGAACACTAGAACAAAGGAAATTATCAGGGCAGCATCATAGTGATAAAGAAAGACACAATTGAAACATGACCATGGTGCTTTTGCAAGACTGCGAGAGAAAAATGCTATCAGCCGCAAGGGTCTGCTCTTTGTTCCTGTGTCAATATCTCTGTAAACTATCGACATGCATCATAATCGTTCCTTTCTATCAAGTGCAGACTAAAGAACAATCTCCATTAGGTGACAGCGCCCCGGCAGGTTGATAAATGCTCCCTGACGAAAGGGAAGGAATTGCGTAAAATAAAGAGGCATGTTCCAACAAGTCTTGTCAAAATGCTATTGATTTAATCATCTGCAGAAATACACATTCTTGGTTAGTGTAGCGTGCAGCAGAGATGGCAGGAGCAGCAGAAGCTGGGATACGCTTTTACAGTTGTTGACGCGGAGACGCTCTCCCTCATTGGCTTTACAGGTGATGAAACACGGGGAGCTGCGTTCTAATTTTTTTCCCTTCTATCCCTCTTTCCCTCTTCAATCACAAGTTATTCTTAGAAAGTGTCAACAAATCTCCCTTCTGTTTTTATTTAGGGGCAACAAATACAACTTAATGTAAGTGGGCGAGGCTATAAGGAACACACTACTGTGGCCAGCCGTCTCCTTGGCCTCTCAGCAGAATACAGAGGCGATAGATAACAATACTCCTCCATCATCCAGACACACTGGTGGTACTCCAGTAGCTGAACTGAGGTGGCCAGAGGTCTGGGTGTGTTTATTTAACATCAGGGTATTTTAGAGTGTCTCTCACCTTGGGACAAATACATCCCCCCCTCCTCTCCCCTCTCTGCTGGCACCCTCAGCGTAAACAGAGAAGCACAAAACTAAAGCTTTCATTGCTCTGAAGTACAAGTTCATCAAGCCGGTGGGTGGGTTCACGCCTGAAGTCTAAAAGCAGGGCACAGCCTCTCATAAAAAAACACGGAGCAATTTCTGTATGAATAATAATAACACTATCACCATCAGTCAGTCACTTACCACGTCACATGTGACGTGACTTAAAAATCAAGCCTCAAATCGAATCCCACACGCCGTCAGCGGCAGCAAAGGCAGTTGTTTTCTTAGAACTGTAATCATTTAGAGGGTTAAAAGAGGTGTTATTATCTCTGCACAGCCCATCTGAGCAGTGATGAGGTGAACACAAATAATGTGCGTCCCCTGCAGAAGGAAGATGTGTGGCTGCGGCCGCTGGGGGTTGGAGACAATCCCGCGGTGACCCGACCTTGACATGTCTGAGTGAAACGGTGGTAGAGGCTAATACCTCATCATATCCAGTTTGACTTTGGGCTCACTGTGTAGGCACCATAAAACAAAGGATAACACTGTGGACAAACAGTCATAAAGTATGGATAATTAACATGGCAAACCTAAAAAAAAAACACATTGAGTTGGAATCATTAAGCTTAGGAAGTCAAGAGAAATCCAGCTTTTGATTTAAGCTCATATTTGGGGATTTAGCTAATATTAAAAAGCATATGCAATATGTTTTATAATTGCTATAAAGATTAAATGATACAAAATAAATGTTGTTAATGACTTTCTTTTACAAAAAAAAAGGAAGGGAGTCATAGATTTTTTTTTTTTTAGCAGTGTCCTTTAAATAAACAAAATGAGAAACAATAATGAGAATGAGAAAGTCATATTTTATGATATTGAAGCTAATGATTTCCAGTAGAGCACTGTTCTCATTCAGTTAAACAGTGTCACTGAATCATATTTGACCGCTTCATAAAATGTCTACAATACAAGAAAAAAAAAATAAATGAAATGTCCACTCCTCCAAAATCTGTTTATAACTCATCATATCAAGGCAAGAGGAAAGCTGGAGACATTATTCAGTCCAGGAGGACAAGTGGAGAGGTGAGGGAGACACCTCATGTGAGCGCAGACCTTTTATATATTACCTCCTGCTCCAAAGTAAGGACAAAGCGAATGAAGATGACTATCCTGTCACAAGAACAAAACAGATGAACCAGTCAGACCTGACTGAACTGTTCAGTTACTGCAACCTGGGCCTCATACAACACACTGCAGCCCACCAGCCGCTTTTGATGTATTTTTGTTCAAATAGCCATTTGAATAAAGGATGTAAACCCATGCCTAGTGGCTGCTTACAAACTGTGTAAAATAAACATCCATATTAATTTTATTTGTTCGCTTGTATTGTTATTGATATTTTAACATTAATTCATGTGATCTTGATAGAAGGTTGGTTATAAGTTGTTATGAATATATTCTGAATTATAATTAAAACATATTATTCAGGATTCATTTCCATTTAAAAAAAAATCTTCTGCTTTTGCATTTTTTATGCAGCATGTTGTTAGTTCAGTCTTGAAGCCCACTTAACTGAGGTTCATGTACCTTTAACAGCCAAGCAGTTTTCAAGCACTTTGTACATTGATGCATGGAGAATCAAATGTATATTTAGTGAATATATTCCTGAGAAGGGAAATACATTCACAGGCAAACAACAATGATTAAAAACTAAGGCAATTAAGATTTCAAGGAACAGTAAACACTTTTTCCAACTCCAAGCAGTTTTGCAGCTTAGGCGACTTCACAAAACCCAAATATCATGCAGACTTTTTCCAGGAATTCTAGTACTCACAGAAAATGTACATCATTTATGTTTTAAGTTATCTGTGAACTAATTTTAATAATTGGAAACTGTATGCACAACAATTTGACAACAAGTAAATATAATCAAAACGGTAAAATTGCAGCATAATATATTTGAATGTATTTTACATTGAGTAAACTTAGTACCAAGCTATCAGATGGATTTAACATGACTGTAATAAAGACAAAATCAGGTATTTAAAATAATAAGATAATTATAATAACAATGCTCTCATTTGTCAATGAACTTGTGATTTTGTGCTTCTTGCAAGTCTCAGAGCATCAAAGTCTACAAAAAGAGAATTAAAAGAAGCACATGTGACAAGTAGGGTGCATCATTTATGACTTCAAGAGGCCTCAAAATGAGTTAATACTCATACTGAATGGGTATAAGACGAATGCATCATTTGGAGTTCTCCATTCATCTAACAGTTAAGGCAATCTTAATCTTTATGTCGATAATGAAGATGTGTGTGGTATCAAGTAGTCAAGGTAATTAATAGGAATGTCAGTGACACTGTATTAATAGCGTCTCACATTGCATCAATTTAGTATAAATTGTCGTTTTGACAAGGCACTTTAATTAAAACTATCACACCAGAATTAAAAGGACCGTGCTAGTAATTTTTGGAGACTATCAAATAATGTTACCATCTGGTATTTTTTGCATGCCTTCTCCCCGCTAATTATAAGTGATACTCTAAAGTTTAGAGGCACTTAGGCAGATGCGATGATCACCACCATACTGTCACTGCAATAACCACAGGTCGTTACATTAGACATAGTCAAGATACAGTATCATGACTGACTGTTTCAAAATGGAACATCAATGTAAATGAGAAATAAACCCTCTGGTCACTGATAATATTATACGCTTACATTATTTATGTTGTTTATCACATAATATTTCAAGTTTTTTTTTTAGGCCACAAGGTCAAGTGATGCTTGAGGTCAAACATAATACTCTTCGGTCTTCAGTGGATGGAGATGTAGCTCAGGAATCAATCTTCCTGACCACTTTTACAGCCCAGGAGGGAGCCCAGTTCTGACTCTCACTCCTGCTGGTTCAGGGATGGACTGAAACAGCACTCCTCTGAGGTAAACTCAGTCTCTTCAGGAAATGTTTCTTCTTATTTAGCCAAATGCCATAACGGTGTTCCTCGAGCGAGCACGAGAATGCTCGATGTCAGTGTGTCCAAGAGTTATTACAGATGTCTCACCGAGGAATAACACGGCTCACCAGCAGAAAGCACGGCTGTCACTGAGAATGATCATAGAGTAGCAGCTAAGTCAGTAAAAGTTTGAGGATTTTGGGAATAAAATGAGAAATAGTCAACATGAGGTACTTTTTAATTTAATTACGTTTTTTGCACTCTTCTATTTTCATGGGAGTTATTTCACTCCCAAAAAAAAAATCAGCTCTGCCAAGTCGTTAAAGACGTAGCACGTCTGAGATTATCCAGAATGTTTGGGGTGGGGCATCCAAAAAAATAACATTTTGAGTTTGACTGCTATGTAAGCTGCTTACTAGAGCGGCAGCGCCGACTCTCCAGAGGGGAGTGACACTTCTCACTTCAGCTGAATTCATTTGCCTAATCTACTCTGCACCTTCAACTTTGGTGGAAATGCATAATAATATTCTTGCATGTGTTGTTACCTAATTTCAGTTGGAAAGAAGTTTGTGTACAAAAGTTTGGCTTTGTGAGTGATTGATTTGGGCGGTTTTGTGATTATCTTGAAGCAGGTTCAGAGCTCAACATGGTTTGAAGGTGAACTTAAAAACTCTTCAGTTGTGGGCCAAATATTGTTGTTGTGTTTCTTTTCTAAATTACAAAAAGGTGCAGTTTCATTGGAAGATTTTACAAGATAGTTCCTCTTTCATAGAGGGGGACAGAATGTAAGAAATGTGTTCACAAACAGAGGGGATATCAGAGAAAGCATTAAACCATCTGAAGATGATCGTTGATGATTTAATCGTGCATAGTTTTGTATAGAGACGTACATGTGGAAGGAGCAAATTACCGGTAGGTGCCGTATTAAATGAAAAAAGAATAAAAACTTGAATAATTTGCCGATGATACCAATTTGTTTTGCTCTGGTACGAATTTAAGGGAACTTTTGTGTTGTGTAGAAAGGGAGCTGGAAAATCTCAAGACTTGGTTTGATGTCAATAAATTATCTCTAAATATTAAGAAAACAAAATTCATGGTTTTTGGGAATCAAAATGTAAGTGATGGTAATATTACATTAAAAATATGTAATGTTGATATTGAAAGGGTTTTTGAGACTAAATTCCTTGGGGTTGTCATCGACCAAAAGTTAACATGGAAACAACACATTGAATATATTAAAGGGAAAATTTCAAAATCACTCGCAATCCTGTATAAATCCAGAAATATACTGAATTCCAAGGCCTTGCATTTGATTTACTACTCATTGATTGTTCCCTATTTATCTTACTGTGTGGAATTGTGGGGATCCACCTTTAAAACCACCTTAAATTCAATAATAAAACTTCAAAAACGAGCCATACGTATCATCAATAAGGCTGATTACTACGCTCACACAGATCCACTTTTTCTAAATTCTCATGTTATTAAATTTTATGATTTGTTTCATTTTAAAATCATGCAAGTTATGTTTAAAGCAAAATCAAAAATGCTCCCTGACCTGATAGGCTTTTATAAGCATTTTGCTTCAGCCTATGCCTTTTCAGTTATTGCTCAACACATTTTTTTGGTTTTGTATGAAATGTTAATGCTGTGTACAATGTTTTTTTTGGTGTTGTTTTGTGTTGCAATGACTGAATAAACTTCATTCATTCAATAACGACTCACAAACACAAACTGTTTTCATATTATTGAGTGAATACAAAAGCTTTCAGGTGTATTTTTCTGCCAAGTTCCTAGAAATAAAATCTTGAAAAATAGAGTGGTTCCTTTGTCTTATTGTGTCTGAAGGGTCTTGATGCTACTGTACTTGTCATTGTGAGGAAAACTGTAGTTCTGTTTGTTAAATCTGATCAGCACAGAAACACTTGAGCATAAGTATGAGATGAGTGAAAACAAGATGTGAATTACTGTGTCCTTAACTTTCATTGACCTTATAGTAGTCATCTTTTTAAGCGTATGTTTCTCTTGAACGCCCCGCCATCAAACTTCCAGTGGCTTCACAGGTGCTGCACTGATGTGAGCAATGCATTGCACATATTTTTCACAATATGTTGACATAAAGCTAAACTACTGAATGAGCGATCATAAATCAGTTGAGAGTGACGGAATCAGTAAATTAATGAGTGCAGTGGTTATTTGCAACAAATGAGAGCGTACAGCCTGACCCCTTTGCTGACTTGTGTTTTCAGTCAGTCTTCCTGGTTACTATGCGTCATGCTTTGTTTCACCTGACGTGCAATTATTTTTTCCATTAAATACACAACATGTATTTCACTTAGTTTTTCTGAATGAAATTTCAATCAAAGGCCATTACACTCTTCAGACAGAAAAAAGTTTAGAAAAATAACAAGACGCAATGGAAAAGAAAATAATGCTCTGTCAACGGAGATGGAAAACACAAAAATAATCATTTGCGAGAAGCAGGTGATGCATATGTTAAAGTGTCAAGAAGCAGCAGAGAAATTAATAGCTTTCTGCCATAAGCATTCTCTGATAAATATGATTACATTTGCATACTTCATTTTACTCTTGATCTGCTGTCTTGGTGATTCTTGTGAGTCTTGTACGCCTGCTCCAAAACAAAAGTCATTTTCATTACTGCTCAAACATGAAACAAGTACATGGTTCTTGTTAGGGACTTCCCCGCTGCTCATACACTGACAAAATCAAAGTTCAAAAGGCAGAAATATCTCAGTAAGTGCTTGCACAATGATTCTAGGTGGAGAGTAAAATGAATGGTTAGTTTGCATTTAGTTCACATAGACTTTTGCGATGCAAACACTGCATTGTGAATAATGTGTAAATCAATGATTTGAGGAGACGGTTGCAGGGTGTCTAGGAAGTGTTTTGTGCCTCATTAACTTATCAATAAGACCCTCTGACATTGTCTTCTATTTCCCCTGATGAGGAAGGCTGTCCAGGCCAGTGTAGTGGCCTCAAATCAGTCCCAACATCCAGACGTGACAAAAAAAGAATCAGCCCCCGAAGACCTCGATAATACGGTTCAGACTTTCTTCACTATTACCAGGTCCATTTTCCACTCACCCCAATCCTGGTGAAGGTTGTAAATCACGTTTAAGATACGAAAGTGTGTAGCTCATGATGGCTTTCAATCATTATTAAGATACTTAAGAAAGGTAGTGCTCTGGCCATGTTTATGCCATAAGTCACTGAACACACAGATTGCCCATGTACCTTGACTTTGCTTCAAAAAGTGTTGAAATAGGTCTATAGAAAGTTGCTAAACTATTTGACAATAGGATTTGTAACTTGCAAAGTATAACTAATCATTTGTGAAGTCTGTTCTTCAAAATTGTTAATATTGTATGCCTTTGTCATGGATTAGGATTGACACATACTGTGTATTCACGGTCTTCGTTTGGTGAATCTCTGGGTGACAGTATTTGCACTTTTCCCCTGCTGTTTTCCAGTTCAAGATTCCAATTAACCTGTGCAAAGCGTGACGCCAATCACAGGACGCTGTATCGACAACAGGCATGAAAAGAATAATGCTGTTAGGATGATGTAGCTTACTGTGGGTGGGGGGGGCTCCTCCCTCACGGGTGACAGAGAAGTTTGCTCCAGTCATTTATCAAGTCTTCTCTGGCCACCGAGGGGCTGGCAACTCCCAGGGCCGCCTGCTGCTTGGGGGGCCAGCGCGCAATATGTGCATTTTAGGCCTCTGGTGGGCCGGCAAAAACTGCTGATGTGCTCAATGCTGCTAAGTTTGATGGATTTGTTGTTGTCATTTGCTTTGGTTCTGTTCCCTGCAACAAAACAAAGAGAATCATTAACTCTTTTGTGCCGCGTGGAACTTTTATGGGTTAGGAATAATGCAACACGAGATGGGGTACAGATGGGGTCAGCTGGAGTGTTCTGCCACAGAAGCCTTCCAAAATGGGGCGTTGAACATGCATGGATGATCCTCCATAGAGAGCTGATTACAGAATGATTTAGTGACCTGTGGTATCCTCTTTTCTTTTTCAAGCTCCCATCACTGGGCTCATTTCAGCCACAAGAGTAAAACTGGCAGTGCTCACCACTTATATTTACAGCCATTCTCTGTTTAGCACCTCATGTGACGTCCTGGCCGGGCTCAAGTCTGAGCCATTACTGTGCATCACTGTTTAGAGGCTTGCAGTGTTCACTAATGCAGGCTGGCACAGGTTTGCTCCACCATTTAGGGCTGCAGATACAACTTTAGTAAAGATAAACACAGGCATTTAAAGTAGTCAGCAATGGAGGTAATGAAGCAAAAATACTGTAAAAATATTTCAATCTGACTCAACAATCTGAGTAGAGATTTACTTAAATGGTTGATCAACAGAAATGTGGTTCAAGGCTGAGAAAATGCTGCTCTTCCCTGCCGTATTATGATGTTATCATCTCTGTTATTATTTTAGATTCTTCCTCACTTAAAGGAGCATGAGGCTCCTTTTAAGAAATGAGACTCTCTAGCGCCACCCTTCACCACGACGGCCGTCGGGGGTACTGCAGCCAACAGCGAAGCCGGTGTCGGTGCTTTTTTTTCCCACCTGCTTTTTTTTATCGGAGGTCTCCCGTACGTGATGACGTTCCGTCTTGTGATTGGCTTTTGACCGTTTGCGTGAAAAGACCAGGAATAGAGTGACTACAGCAGCCGAGAGAGAGAGAGAAGTCATTGAAAGAAGGTCGTGTCGTAAGCAAAATAGTCATAATACATTATATAAATATAATTTTAAAAATGTAACGTCAACTAAGCGCTCACTGATTAATCCGCAATTGCCAAAAAAGACGTTTTGAATGTGAAGACATGGTGAAAAACTACCTTCCTAGCTTAACATGGCAAAAAAATACCATTGCGGGGAAAAAATGCACACTTCCGGGGAAAATATTTCAGCCCGATACAATCTGGTACTCACACCGGCACGGGAGAACGGGGAGAACGTGTATGCAGCGTCATGTGACGTCACATCCGCAGGGCAGCGCGGGAAAAGCGGCCCCAGCCTTGCAGCACATTTTGCAGCACACAGCCTGTTCAAGGCAATGGACACATATACAAGAGGGCTCACTCTTTTTGGTTTGGAACGCTTCATCTGACATTATTACTAGAAAAATTAAAACGTATACAATTTTTTTTCATAAATCCAGCCTCAAGCTCCTTTAAAGCAACCAGTCTGATTTTTACCAGTATGCACAAGTTAACTGCACAAATTAGAGGCTGAAAAACCACATTTTTAATTGAGAAAATAAAAGTCAGTTTTTATTTTGTAAATCGTCAGGAATTTTCTGTTAATCTATGATAGCCTATCTGTAACTATATAAACCTCTTTTCCAAGTCCCTGGTAATACAGTGCAATTTTAATGTATAAGGAAAGAAAATTTGCATGGAAACATGCTATATGTGTTGGTCAATAGTTCCTTAAAAAACTATAAGATATCTTTTTGTATTAATTATCTGCTGAAGAATCTTTGGGCAGTTAAAAAACACTAATTTCCTTCATAGCAGAGTACAAATTTAAGCCAACCCCACCAATAACACGGTAAACTGTGTTATAGTTGTGTACCTGGATGCCAGAATTAGCCGATTTTTAGCTATCTAATCGAACTGCAGAGGAAGGATGATACGAGGAAGAACCATATACATGTTTTTAAATCTAAGTTGAAACACAGTTCAGCCAATCAGATTTACTCTTAGAGCATTGAAGAGCCGAGTCAGCTATCTCGTAATGAATTGGGTGTGCAAGTAGTTCATTTAGTGAAAAGCCAACACAACCAAAAGGAAGCTAGAGGGCTGCATGCAGTACCTACTCTGTAAATCGTGGTTACGTGTACCCACAGTCAGATTGTTTTTCTTGCTTAGATGTAATGAGAGACGGTTGGAAACCACTGCCCACTTCAATTTCATATTTCACCTGGTAATTTCAAGAAATGTCTTTGGAGACAGCTGGGTTTAACAGCCACTATACTGAAACAGTTTAACATAGACTAATTGACTCTCTCCAATGCCCTCTACCATCAGCAACATCTCAACGGCACGACATGCACAGTTGTGATATTACTGTAAACATATAACATGTTTCCATGCAGCTTAGCTCACAGATACAATATAAAACATTAAATATCTGCCGTGTGTTTGTGATCTTACTTATAAACTCATCCATGTGTGCCCTGTTAATGTTTTTCATTTGAACTGGTCTGAGGTAAGTCATTTAATAAACCTAATGGACACGCCTGCAGCATACGAGAGTAGAGGACACTGTTCCTTTACTCATTATCCGCTGATTGTTTAAAGCATTCATGTTAGGTTGAGTGGTCCGCAACACCTTTTCCTATATGTAAAAAAACAAAAAGACAAAAAATGTATTTCAAAGAGTACCCAACAAAATGCACTGCAAAGAGGAAAAGTGCATGAAATCGTATCAAAAGCAAATGTTTTGCACGAAACACAACACAGCTCAACACTGTGAAAATCTGACATTTTCCAAAAAACAGTGGATAAATCAACCAGTTCAAGCTAACTGCTTTCCATTAATAAGATAACATAAATTGTAACTAATGACAGGACGCGTGTGATTGAAAGAGCGTCGCCATGCAGTTTTTAAACATCAAGGTGAAGACTTTGTTTCTTCAAGGGGAGAGTTGAAGATCGAGACAAATCCTCTTCTATTTTTCTCTGTCAAGTCATCACAGTCTGAAACAAAATACAAATTGAGATTGTAGCAACGTGCTGCGACAGTTTGCTGTTGACTGCAAGGGTTACAAGGGTGATTGAGTATGTGTTTGACTGCCCGAGGCCGAGGGCTAACAGTACTGTTACACAGACAAGGTCGTCTCAGAGAGAGAGTAGCCTCAGCACATAATCCCAGGGTTCCTGACTACTACAAACACAGACAGGCCACAAAATTGATTAAGATGAAAGAACAATCTTTGGGGAATAAGATCATCAAGACAAATGGAAGTCTATGGCTTTGGCAAAGAAGACTCGACAATATTTCATTTTCCTCTTGTGAGGACACTGAAATAGACATAGGTTCTCACTTTTGATACTAAGGCAACTTTCATTCAAATAATATTTTTTCTGATTTTTACCTAACGAAGCTGGTTACGTGATCATCCAAGAGAAAATGGCTAAAATATACAGTAATAATTCATCAACACTGACCAAAGACACAAACAAACCTTGATATGTTCCCCTTATGCTCATCAATAACCCAAAAAAGGGAAGTTATTTCCCATATAAAACTAATCTTTCCTTTTTATTGTATTTTAATGAAACAGACTTCGTTGCAAGGCAGTAATTCATTCCATTTGTTATGTTTGGACAACTCATTAACATTATCATCTATTATCATTAGACTGAAACTTTAAGATTCTTCTCCCTTGAGATGCCGTGCATTCCTTTTCTTCAGTTTGCATTAAAACAAATGTGGGCCTGCTGATGCATTAGATTAATGTGCTCACTCACTGCCTGCTGCAGAGCTCCGTGCCAGCTTCAAAGCTACGAACGTCTCAGGGTTTGAGCATCATCAGAACATGGTTTTGCTCCATATTTGTGCATTGGGGTGTTCTTTTCATCCAGTCAGACAATACTAAAAAAGATTGCCAATACAGGTTCATTTTTAGACAAGATATCATCTCACTAAAACGAGCAGCCCACATTTACATACACCACATTACACATTCCCATATTCTGTATATGCGTGCGTGTATGTTCATCTACTAGCTAATGTAATTATGCACATGTCAAGCATTAGCAGCATTGACTTCATGTAACATTTACTAAATTATAATGCTAATGACTTATTTAGACTTCCAGATCAAATTCAAACTTCCTAATTCTTGTTGAGCTTGCTACACCACATCAAGCCCGTTACTAATTACAAAGTTAGCTTTTTTTTCCTGAATAAATAAAGCTGATTAATTAGCAAGTAAAAAAAAAAACTGAAGATGATGTATGTGGTATAAATCACTGTCATAAAAACTTACTGAAATGTATCATTTGCATTGGCTGACTCCTGGATTAGATGCACCCAAACTCTACAGATTTGATGTAAAATAAATAATGTGTTAGGTGAAAGGTTTTATTGGAAAACTATGAAAAGTGAATAAAAAGATTAAAGATCTTAGAGGCCTAAATGGATCTCAACGACACATCTATGGCTTCTCTGCAATTAAATACCTGACTTATAGGAAATAGTTGGGTCATTGGTCAGGGTACGTGTGCAGTTTCCAGTGTCTGCACTCATTGGATAAATAAATTGAATATAGGCTAAATGGTGAGATGTATTAATATTAATGTTTGAAAATGTTGCACTGCTTTGCTCATGACCACAAGCATGGAAATTGTCTAAATGTTTCTTCCAAATATTACTGCAGATGTTTTAGGCATCACAGAAGCAGGATTAATGTGATTGTTGTGCCTAAATTGAAATTGAGGTAGCAACTGAGGCGGTGAATGCTTATGGCTTCTTATTTGAGCGGCAGTCATTATATCATTTATAATATATTTTTACCCTGCTTTAAAAAGCAATTAAAACTTGGTAAAAAAAAAGAAGCATGTTCACTGTTTCGTATGTTTCATTTCAGTTATTCTTGCAGGGTTTCCCTGTACAGGTATTAGCATATTGGCTTCACTGCTTAGACCCAGAGGTTTCTTTCACTGTTTATATTCAGATTATAAGTGTTCCTCATCTTCTTACCTGATTCTTTTCTAAAATTCAGTCAAGGCCCTTCTTGTGATACTTGTGTTGTGCCTCTGCTCTAAGTTTGGATTTGAAGGACAAAAGTCCTTCAACATCCCAGCTAGGGCAGGGCGATATGGACCAAAAGTCATATCTCGATATTTTCTAGCTGAATGGCGATACTCGATATATATCAATATTTTTTCTGTGCTATAATTGGGGTTTCCCCCAAAGCATTATAGCATAATATCCCTGTTAGCTTCATTTTTTTCTGAGGCAAACCCTTAAAAAAACAGTCAGTTTTAATACAAAGCCTCGTGCCAAATGTCACACAGGTACCTTTATTAACAGAGGTCTGCACAATATCAAAATGTATAAAACAAATGAAATAAAAATAAACTGCCTGCATATATAGAATAAAAATGCTTCTTGAATAAAATAAAACAAATATCCCTTTCCTGCATAACAATTAAATTAAAATACACTGTGCAATTAATACAATGTAGACAGTAACAGGCAGACTTTTCCACTGAGGTTGACAGTTGTGCAAATAACAAAACATTTGTGCAAATCTCAAATAAAACATTCAAGTCAATTTGTCACAAAATAAGCTATATCAAAATCCTATTTTTTTTTTTTATTTTTTTTTTTAATAATCAATATAAACGATATTGTCTCGTACCATAACGCGTTTGAAAATATATCGATATATATTAAAATCTCGATATATCGCCCAGCCCTAATCCCAGCAGTAACATTGAGGTTGTCTTTTAAATAAAAATAAGTCACAAAATAAGCTATATCAAAATCCTATTTTTTTTTTTATTTTTTTTTTTAATAATCAATATAAACGATATTGTCTCGTACCATAACGCGTTTGAAAATATATCGATATATATTAAAATCTCGATATATCGCCCAGCCCTAATCCCAGCAATAACATTGAGGTTGTCTTTTAAAATCTAAAAGGAAAATGCATTTTTGATTTACCTTGTTCATATAGGCTCTATTGGGATGTAGAATGTTACTATTATCTATGATCATGTAACCAGAAAAATAATAATCTTACTGAAAATACTTTGTCATGAAATATTAAATTAGTCACAAAACAACTCCATTATAGGAGAGTAAAGAGAACTTTTTTGAGCAGCTTAAACTCGCTCTAGCATTGTGCTGTTGACCTTATCTTTTTCTATTGACAACATTTGTAAGCCACATGAGATTTTCTAGCACTGGCTAAAATGTCATTTCTGTAGTTTCACTATCTGCAATATGTTTGGCTTTTTCTCCGTAAATGTTTGTAACTTCAGCTGACTCAAAGAAATATATAGTGTGTAAACCTACACTTTTATATTTAATCTTAAAAAATTCAGTAGTACACACTAGAAAACCAGGATTTCCACTAATTGCAATAACTTTGGACTCTAACGTCTACTGAGATTTACTTCTTTTTTGACAAACACTAACATACAATTACAACGACCCTCTACTTAAAGACAAATTCTTATCACAATCTCACTTTTGCACTATTGCTCGTCTGAATGCTTGAATGTCAGAACAGAAACATATCTAGCTTCTCTTGATGGATAATCATCAAAGAAATGTCAGGGAGTCATGTTGTCTGTGACATACAAGATGCATTTTTCCTGTGCAGCACTACAATTGATATGTAGGTAATTGATAATCCCTGTGTGAGTAATGTTGTCAATTTGGCACCTAAATCCTATTTTGGTGGCCATCTGGGTTCACTTAATTGCCCCCTTGAGAGTAGATGTTATAGACAGTAATCATTCAGAAGTCATTTAGCTTTACAGATGTTTAGGTCTTATCTGATTTGCTGTTAAAATGTTGACATGATGCCCACACATTTTCTTTGACCATTAACTGGCAAAAATTGTCTGTTACTAAATGTGCCATAGTTCTAACAACCACTGCTTTCTCTGAGAATTTTATTGGGATTGATAGAAAACATGTTTTCATATTGACAATATCACAGTAAAACGCAAGATAGTGGAAGCAACTCATGTGGACATGTCAGGTTTTTGGGGAAATAGGCTCGTTTTTTTACCAGTATAGATTTGGTAAGGTTTAGAAAAGGCGTTTGGGGTGGGTGTTGGGTAAGCAGAACTTCCCAGGCTCTTCCTCCATGCAAATTAGAGGCGTGATCTGTGTGACAAATTTTAGACTTACACAGGCTTGTCAAACAAGCAGTGTCTGTGCAAGTCACTCACTTATTGCTGAGGCACTCTGTCAAATTGATTATCCAGTCAACTAATTCCCAGTCTATGTTTAGCTAAAGTATGATAGACTCATTGTGTCCCATGGGTGCAATTCTCATTTGTGTGTCTGTCTGTGTGAGTGAGTATTTATGTGAAAGAGACTAACTAATCAACAAACTGGGCCAGAAGCAGAATATTAAGCAATCTGGGGCAGTTGTGGGTGTGCTTTTGGGGCCCATCACAGCCAAATGTAGAAATGTAACATCTGATAGACAATAGCTATATAGCAGAGTGATCATAGAGAGGTTGTTAGAGAGCTTCATCTACAGCTGATCATGCTATAAAACAGGACATTTCCCCCCATAAACACAGTTAAATAGACAATCCAGCGAAATTCATCATGATGCTGAAGATAGGAGAAAACCTTTGTATGCATTTTTACTGCAAAATTATCATATTCTTGACTCATTTTAATTCACATGCTCATAGTATTGAAGATTTAACTTATGATTTAGATTCACAGTTAAAGTGTTTGATAATCAGAATACATTATGATTTTAAGATTTATACTTCAAAGTCTGTACATTAAAAATGTACATTAAATCGTTGTTTGGCACACAAAACAGATTTCCCATCCGACAAGAAATTATTTTTATTTACTGTAATTCAAAAGATATCTACTGAATTGTGTTAAATTGTTTAAATTGAGATGATGTGATGGTTTTATGTTGACAATCTAATGAAGTGCTGAGTCTGGCCTGTGTTTGAGTTGTCATTACTGGCATGCGATCAAACTTCAAGGGCACTTTAAGTTATGTACACAAGACAAGAAACTAAATAGCATCCATAGACCCTCATCCATGAAGTCCTGTTGGGAACTTTAAGAGCACCGCTGGAATTAATGGTACCAATGTCCCTGAATGCATTTTGTCAAGCCATCATGGCCAATCATATCTGGCCTGGATTGTCTGTGTTTGGGTTTCTGCACTGTAGTGATCCTGGTGAATAAACAATGCATTCAAAATATGACTTCCTTTTTTACTTTTTCCAATTGCCTTTCAATTTGGAAACGGCAACTAATGAACAGCTGAACTGTTAGTCCTGAAAGCTGCAGATCCCTATAAACATAGGCGTTTATGAACTGGCCCACATTGCATCTTTTTATGCTTTTGGTTTTTTTTTAAAGTTTTTTTTTGAAGTGCATTTTATAAACTGTTGTTCTTCGTTTTTTATTTTAGTTTCTCGTGTTTATAGAAATTCTGGGTGTGTTCTGTGTTTGAAATGTGTGATCTTTTAATAATAATTCACATTTTCTCTTTCATTTTTTTAATTTTTTAATTTTTTCATATGTTCCTAAATATTGTCTTATATTATTTTTTATCTCCCAAACCAACAAGTTTAATAAAGATGAAAAGCAATCACATGAAAGACATTAATGACAGGTGGGGCCACAGCACAATTTATATTTGCAGTTTTCTGTACTGCTTTTGAAATGACTTTATCACTCCTGCATACAACCTTGAAACCAGTTGATCATATTTTTACATTATTATTTATTTTGAAAATTCTATATTTCTAGACAAACTTGATCGCTATGATTGTTATCTGAATTTGATTCATTTTCTGAAAGCATTTAAAAACATTTGTTTTGACCAAAATAATATTCCTTTGCAGTCTTGTGCAGTAACACGAGATACTGCATGGGTTTTGTGAAACTTTTTATTTCCTTTATGACCATCTAACTACATCTACCTTATTATCTTGTGCTTTGCTTGAACCACAACCTCACAGACTCATGCTCAACCGGTCAGCTCAGCTCCAAAGAAAAGCACAGTTCAATACCAGTTGGTCACACAAGGACACCTTCTTTATTTCCTATTGGGGCAGAAATATCTTTATTACGTTATCTGGTGTGTCTGGCCAAGCAAAGTCCTCAGAGAGGAGAGCAGCGGGTGAGAGAGGTCATGTAGAACCAGGCAGAGACACCGGCATGACACTGTGACGTGTTAAGATCCCCTCCACTGAACT
This sequence comes from Cololabis saira, assembly GCF_033807715.1. Lineage (NCBI taxonomy): Eukaryota > Metazoa > Chordata > Actinopteri > Beloniformes > Belonidae > Cololabis > Cololabis saira. The sequence continues at coordinate 30,946,761 of NC_084605.1, read as the reverse complement.
GTGCCTTGCACAACAACATGAAACAAGGAAATGAGCCGCAAACATTTTTTTTTTCTTAACCCTCCAGCCACTCAAACATTTTCACACATGTACAAATAACAGATTACAGACAAGGATACAACAACGGTAAACACAATGTCATCATCTACACTTGGGTATCAGCTTTCGTAGTAAATGGCATGTTTTGACCAGATAAGAGGAAATATGGTTTCATCTGTTTAGGAGGGTTAATATTGTTCAACTTACAGCAGTGCTTTGGCCATGTGTTCATCTTGTTTAGAGCACTCAACTGACAAGACATCACTGAAAGGGAATTATATGTCCTCCTGTGGGTCTTCTCACTAAATGAAAGCCATTGCCCCTATTAGACGAAGGTTAATAGTCATTTGGTGAAGAAAACAGCTGATTTTATGTCTGATCCTGAAGCGAAACACAACCAAGCAAATGTTGTGCATTTCATGATATCCTTTCATGTTCTTGGAGCCCCTAAATATTTTAATTTTGACCATGTGAAAAGATGTGTTGTTCATTTTGTCTCTCCCCTGCAGGCAAGAATCAATGACATTTGAAATAATTGTTGTTACAGGAGTAATCTCTGGAGGGAGAATGGGGGCAAAACTGTAGAGAAGATTTGAGTAAATTACTGTGTCAGCTTCTATTTATTTGCGACTGGATTGCCAGAGGCAGCACTTCAAGATAGCCATTAGGAGTCAGGGCAATAAAGACAGAGCGTGTAGCCATTGTCGAAAAGTTAGCGTGTAATGCAGCAAGTTATCATCAAAGTGCTCCCTGTGGAGAGCGCAGGGCGCACACTGGGGAGAGTACATGTGAGGAGAACCAATTATAGACCCTCAAATCTCTCTTTCTCAGAGGGAGAGGTCATAAATAGATGGCTATAGTTGTGTACACTCGCTGTATATCTCTCCATATGGAGGCTCTTTTCTATGTGCATCATTAAAGGTACCAGCCATCCTTAAACTGAGGGTGTGTGCTATACATTAGAGGAGTATAGAAAAAGGCTAAGAGTTTGAAATTATCCCTTAAGAACTTTTGAAAAGAAACATAAGAAAGAAAAAAAAATTATCCTTTTTTTTTTTTTTCCTTGAAATGATGATGATCTAGTGCCGTTAAAATGACAACACACTGAGCTAGTTGAGTATTCCTTCAGCAATCGAATGGAAATGAATGGATCTTCTGGTAACAGATGCATCTAAACATATTTTTCTGCATTAATGTTGCCGTCACAAAAGTTAAAATGACTCTGTCCAGAAAATAGGGCACCCATTTCTGCCAAGAAAGATCTGAAACACTAAAACAGGTTTCTAATTTACCATCATTTAGTCCAGAGGCTTCAAAGCCCAAAGAAATCAAAGCTGTCTCTGATCAAGGCTAGAGAAAAGGAAATTATTTTTTCTTTTGTTTGCACAATTCATTTTTTAATCAAAATTCCTCCAGTTTCAAAAAATAAAAAAATGACAGGCTGTTTTTTTAAATAATTTTATGTAGCTAAGGTTTACAGCAAAATGATGCCAGTGTCACCTTTATCTTTGATGAAGTGTTTACATCTTGAAGGAATTGACAGGATATCAACATTCCTCCCAATAAGTGTTGCTATGGCCTTCACACAACATCTGGGATATGAACAGACCTCTACATATCTACATTTCTTCAGACGGCTGTAAAACCCTGTTGATGTTGTCCTGGTGTTTGTTTTCTGTTTTTGTTTTATTCTTTTAATATATTGCCTTTCTGTAATTCCTGACTTTTGGTAGCATAACAACTCTCTCTCTGTAAAAATCCATCAAAGGCCCTGGTACCACAACTAGTTACTTAGCCATAGGTAACATGTTTACCCATTAGATTGAAGCACCAAAACTGTTCGGCTAAGTTAAGGAAAAAGATTATTGTTTGGAATAAAATGTACTATTTCGTAATATTAATGAGCAGCGTGGTTAATGGAAGGGACATAACATTTTTCCTCAATCATTACTTTACAAATTGAATCTACTGTAATTCTTCCTCTTCCTCCTTATAGCAGTATATTTTGCTTTTAGATGGATCACTATGACATCAATGTATGCATCATCCTGCACAATGCAGGTTTTACACACCTCAGACCATTCAGTGCATATCTTTAACTTTGCAATTCAAGTAGAGCTGACAAATTAAATTTTCTCCAGAACAGCTTTTGAAAATGCTCCATCAAAGAGGGTTACAAAAGGAAAATAAACTTGAACAATGTAGACTCGTAACATATCTATCTTCTAATTATGACATTCCCTTTGGTTAACATTCATTTGTTTCTATAGAAGTTGTAGAAGCTCGTTGTAGTAGTCACTTCAAATATTAATCATGTAACTGTTATAAAGCCTCTTGAAGGCACATAGTCTCCAAACATAACTATATCTCATGGGATATCCTGATTTAAATGCTGCAATGTCAAGAACAATATTAAAGTACACAATTAGCTGCAAACTAAATCACACAGAGCGGCTTCAAATAACAAGCAAGCATGAACAACTTAATCCCTTTTACTCAGTGAAAAATCTGACCTGTTTAACTGCAGTTCTGAAGATATTAACAAAAGTAATGGTGAAACAATGAATATGTAAGAAAGTCATTATCCACAGAAGACACCGTTAATCCCCGGCCACTCAAATATGGTATGATAACCAGTGGGGGCAGAGACCTTCAAATCTGGGATTTAAGGGTGGAGGGGGGGGGGAAGGATCAAACAATGAACAGGAAGTGGAGATGAAAAGGGAGGCTGCATTAATTAGATGACGGCGATGGGCTACAACAGTGAAGACAAGCGCAGGGAGAAAAGGGATTGAAACTGTTTGTAGGGTCTGCCAAACAAATGGTGCAGGTCCCTAAGGGAAAGAGATTATTATGGGCTCTGTGTCTGTCAAACATGTGAACACAATACAAGAAAAGGATGGGAGGTGGGGATGGTGGGGATGGTGGGGGCCCGAGGCAGTCGCTGCAGCCTGTGAGGGCCCACGAGGAAACCGGGCTCTCCGCAGCAACACTGGCCCTGCCAAAGAATGTCTGTAATCCGCAGACTGACTGAGGTGATCCCGTGGCTCTCCCTGGCGATGCAGTAGGCTTCCCTATTGTCAGCAACGCTCAAAGAGGGGAGAGAGGAGGGGGCGGCAGCGCGGCACTGGGGAGGTGATGTCCTTTTCTCAGCCTTGCCTTATGAGAGCTCCCTGCCATTGTGCGAAAATTACAATTGCACTTTTCTGATCTTTTGTCCAGTCCTGTTGACAGTGGTTATTGACTAAGCGGTTGGACATGGAAAGGATATGACCCCCACCTTCATCCTCCCTCACTCCCTTTTTTTTTCTCCATCTTTGGGAGCCTCTATGAACAAGAGAGGAAGCAGGTTTGAGGTTTACATTTAGCATTAGCCTTAAAAAGGGGGTTTGAGGAGGCTTATGCGAAAAGAGGAAGCCCAGGAACAGTGGAGCGCTCCAGTTCTGACAAAGACAGTAGAAGACACAATGAGCAAGAGAGAAAGTTGGGAAAAGAAGAAGAGGAAGTAGAAAGAACAGACTTTTCCCCCTTCTTCTCCCCTCAAACAGATGCTGAGGCAGATGGTGGTGAATTAGCAGAAAATGGGCAAAAAAAGAAATGAGACAGTATATTATAGGTCCGGGGAGGACGGACATGAAGAAATAAAGATTAAAATGCCACTGCAGAGGGGAGGAAATCTCACCCAGGGGCTGTGGGAGGTGTGAGGTCTTGGAAACATAATGTACAGCAGCTTTGGTGATGAGCGATATGCTCTGGGCCTTGAGTTGCAAAAGACCAATCACATGGCTGGAGCAGGACATCATGTTTCTCAGCAGGACTCAGGAGATGAAAAACTTCTTATTAGTTTATTGATGGCTTTGAATTAAACTGGCTTACTCATGTAGTTCTAGATTTATTGTACGATTGCTTATATTAAGACATTTAAGCAAAAATACAGAGCTTCCTGATAATATTAACATAATATTGAATCAACCCATTTAGCACTTTCATTTTGGAGAATCTAAAGAGTAAAATATGCACACCCATCTTCATTGCTGACTCTTAAAAGAAAAAGGAGAAGGGGTTTTGTATAATTCCTTTAACCTCTTTTTGGCCTTGTACTAAACTCTATAAACCTATAAATAGAAAGCATTCCCCAGCTATTTCTGCAGTTTCCATTAGTTTGAGAGATTGACATACAATAAAAATAGTGAAAGAGCAGACTGGGTTAAGACTACACAACATTACAACCAGTAATTCTGGCTGCCTTTTAGATTTATCTCTTGCAGGCTGAGGGAAAGCACACACTTTGTCTTCAGACATGAAAACAGCATCTCAAGTGTTACAATTCCAGAGGGGGCAAAGTGGAATTGCTGTTTTTACATTTCTGTACCATTTTTGCCCATAAGGAATATGGATAACAAATGAAATATTCAGCCACATTGTCTGATTTATCTCTTTTATTATCTGCAAATATCACCCCGGCAATTTAAAGAATAGCTCGCTTCATTCTGGGTCTTTTCGCTGGGGGCTTGACAACCTATCAACTTTATACCGCATAAACAGGTCAGGATTGTATGAGCATTCCTATGTGTGAGGTTTTGAGCTTGCAGAATTTCTAAATAGAAACTGAGAAAAAGGAAAAAAAAAAAGAAAAGGAGAAAAGAAAGGATCCTCAAGGGGATGCTACAGAGCCTCCTTGGCCAGGAAATGATAAATTTGCACGCTGTCCATTTTTGAAACAAGGGAACAAAATGTTATTAATTTCAAACCAAGTGGAGACGTCCATATCACAATTTCTCAGACTGTAAGTAATACGACTCTCCTGCAGAAGCTGATTGACACTGGCACTTCGGCCTGCCTTTTTGTGCAGGTGTTTTGGAGCACACCTGCTCCAGTTTGTCTTGAAGAAATCAAATAATATAATAAGCTTTACTTCTTGTCCTTTAAAAAGCCTTTGACTTCACAAAAAGTCCTAATGGATCAACAGTGCCCCCTAGAAAACTTTGTGCCTCAAGCCCCACAATACAGTTTGACATACATGCACGAAAATCAACACACACCTGTATCATGTCGCAACTTAAAGAAAAGTCTCTTGGCGCCATGGCCGAAACCGAACAGGAAGTCGGCCATTTTGAATTAACAGGTTTGTTATACATCAAAATGTGCGTCTCCATCCTGCGACGATGCACATTACTTTTCTCAGTCAAAAGCGTTACCGTGGTGACGCTAGACGCCAAAAAGCGCCCCCCCCCCGCTTCATCTGATTGGTCGATATGTGATAGTTCCTATTTTCTGCAATAACTTTTGAATGGTTTGACATAAAGAGTCATGGGTGGTGTCATCGGACTTAGTTTTGAGGGCCCGTTCATCGCTGCTTGCAGGCTTGCGCCATATAAACAATTTCGTTGGAATATTGCCTTTTTTGAATAATGGCAAAACCCTTGAAATCTGTTCTTGTAAAACTAGTGATACAAGTGTTTCTTCCCTTTTATACACTAACCAACCACTTTATTAGGCACACTTACAATACCTAATAAAGTGGCCGGTGAGTATATGAAGGATGTGGATGAGAAAACCGGATCCAGGTGTCAGGAGGACACCAGGACACTGTGGAAAACTTAAAGAAGAGCAACAAATTAAAAGAGAGGAAAAGAAAGTCACCATAAGAGCAGGACTTGGCGTGGAACAGGAGATGATGCTTATTGTATTGTATTGTACTCAGGTCACAACCCTCTACCCCCCACACTTCTAAAATCCCTTCTCCACCCCTGTAATGACAAAATAAAAGACTGAACTTTGCCTTTGCAAGCCTAAATAAAATAGTTTCATTGCTGTTGACCAAGATCAAGAGAAATTTATAGGAGTGTGGTCACCCTTGTGATAAATACAGTGCAGTCAGTAAAGCATGTATCATAAATACGGCTGAGAGGAGAGGGTCTGCCCTATGACCTTGAAAGACGTACTCTGCTGCACGTCTCTGTTCCTTCCAGGTAGGCAACTCCGTCCCTCCTTTCTGCCTTTCTAAACACACGGTACGGCTAAAGATAGTGATTCCACCTTGAACCGATCTCCATCACCTCCCCCGAGAGCACAAGTCCCTCCTGTGAAATCTCACATGGTATAGCCTTTCTCACTTCCTAAAAGGAGAATGGAATGGCGGGGGGAGAATATTCAGAAAGCTTCACTTTAAATCAAGATAAAAGACTGAAATGGAAAATAATATAAGGAACAAACCCCCGGATAGCCCAGGGCTCCTAATGGAAACACATGGCTGAAGGCTGAGGCGTTGTCAGCAGCCAACACTGTGACATTCCTTTTTGATAATCTGGCCTGCCATAAAATTAGAATAGCAAATACCTCTTGACAAAGATGCATGTCCCTCCTCCATTGTGCCATCATAAAAAAGAAGAAGAAGAAAAAAAAATACTCCAGTAGTGACTCTGAATGCCACCTAACTTCAATTTAAATTTACAGCGCTACGCAAAGAGAAGTGATATGCACTCAAAAATTTTAATAACCTATTAAGTTACGACTTCAATTTCGTTTTATGAATATTTTCCTTGGGGAGCACAGCCATCACCAGAGAAAGATCGAAATTTAAAAAAGATAAATAGTGCCATTAATCTGCAACATTTCTCTTCCATTATCCCTGAAAATGAGGAGTTATTTTTGCTCAGATCCTCACGTAATTAGCTTCTTACACTTGATTCACTAGCCAGAAAATGACCATGTTCAGAAAATTAAAAATTTGTCATTAAGTGGAATTTAACATAATATCATTTATCTTTATATATTCCTCAGCTGACAAGCGGCAGCCTTGGATGTTGATCAGGCTTTTGTGTTGCAGGACATTGCAGTGTGAGAGGAGCAGGACTGTTTATGTGTGTTGGGTTACCAGGTGAATATTGGTGATTTTAACTGCTTTCACTTGGAATATTTATCCTACTAATGGTGCTGTCATTTGAAATAGGGGAGTTGCCATTTGTGCTGAAAGGAGTATGAGAATGAAACACCATGTATATTATTGCACTCTATTATGAAGACAGATGTTAACATTTACTTACGTGTCCAATTTGGACTGAAAAGGTAAGCCTACCTTTTTTTTCCGTTTCTTTTTTTGTGCGTGTTAAAAAAGACTTTTCTTTGTAATATTGTACTTGGCGTAATGAAATACTAACATTCAAATCATTTTAGGCACAAACTGAAAATAGATTTGGGGAATAAAATTTGATCTGAATGTAATTTGAAGGTGAATGCAAAGAAATGTCCAAATATTAGGAAGTAGTTGTCCTGAACATCTAAATTCAACTTGCCAAAGAAAACCTTCTTTTTTTATCAAATTTCACCATAGTATGAAATCCTTTAGCGAAGAAAGCCAACTGTTACCTTGGAAAAACACTCACCTAGGGGCTTGCAAGGTTTTACTTTCTATCTTCTAAAGCGTTAGTTACTCCTTCTTGGAAATGAAACCACAAAATTGAAGACAGGGGGCCAAACATCATTAAGTAATTAATAATATGAGTTAATCTATGAAGCAACAGCTCAGCAGATAGCATCCCTAAAGCCATGAAGGATTTACTGGAATTCAAACTTTCATTATCGCTCCAGAACTTAATGTTCATTTTAAACACAAGCAATGGAAATAAATTATTTGAAAATACCAGGGCAGGACCAATGACAATGCTTTCAAAATGATGTAATCAATGACTGAAACACGCAGACACCGATTTAAATGGGAGGTTCAGTTCTGTGTTGCTTTGTGTGGTTCTGTCATTTACTTAGTTCAACACAAAACATGTTGGTCATCATCTCACAGCACAGCAGGCTATCCATTAAGATCTAATTGATCATCAAAACGAATGGAAGGAAGAAATGGAGTTGATAATGGTGGGAGAAACCATTTTGTCTCACTCCCATTACAGAGTAACAACGTTCTTGTTTAGTTATTATTCTCCTGTGACTATGAAAACAAGAAGTGAGGGGCCACATGCTGCACTTTTCTATTGAAAAACTTTCACATCTCATGATAGACCTGGGAAATTTTAGCTGCCTGTAGATAAAGATATTGAGCAATTTGTCCACGAAAATGTATATAACAAAATAAAAACATCAAAACATTTTCAAATCTTGACAAGAAAACATGTACTGTAAGACTTGTAATCATCTTCCATTACGTCTCACAGACTCTTGTACCAAAGCTGAATTGCTTTGCCCTGTACATGATGCTACTATACTAAACCAAATTAAGGAAACCTCAACATCAAGTGGTTAATGCAAGTTCTCGTCACCCATGCCTGCTCCCCTAAAGCAAAAGCACATTACTGCTGGTTTTCAAACTAATAAACTCATTTCATAATAAAATGTGCAGCTGGGCCCATAATAAATCATTAAGGGAGTTCTTATTCCCCTGATACAGTATTGAGGCGTTGACCCCATTCAAGTGCTTGCAACAAATATTTGGAGTTACAAGTTGGAATTGATTAATTTCAGAAGACATATAGGAAGTCAGTAGGATTACACTATGAATGTCTGCCTTTAGTAGAGAAAATACACAAAAAGAAATGATAAATGAAGAAGTGCAGATTTTTAAGCATAGTGTGATACACCTGTAAGTAAAAACTGTATTTATGGTGCTGAAGTTCAGCATATATTTGACCTTGAAAGACTGTAGGAGTGTTCACAATATAAAAATCAACAATCAGATTTAGCTCAAAGACAGAGCACTTTCCAAAAAAAGAAAAAAAAGTCGAACTAATTTATTTTATATTGCGTAGTGTCAGTTACCTAACATATTTAAGTTTTGTCTTGAGTAGTTTCCTAAATGTACTCCATTCATTTTGAGGCCTAGACTTAACCAAGCTGTTTTAGTGAATAAATATGTGGGCGAACATGTTGTAAAAGCTGATAAATGTTAATAAGTTGTTGTTTCTAGAAAAGTAAAATGACAGTATTTAACAGGGGAACTGTAAAGATAAAGAAAATGGTTTCTGTTGATTCAAATTTAGTATCAAAAGAAAACAAAACAAATCAAAATTACTTAACCAAATTAAGTGAATTTCCTTTTGCTGCTGATTTTAGAAAAATATCTTGGTATAAAGGTTCATGAGTACATCTTAGCCATCTAATAAATAGTGAATGATATAATAAATTAAACAATCCACAATTTATTTATTTTAAACAAGTGGTTTCCGAAGCTGAATGACACTTTAGAAGTTTCATTTTGGTCATTTCAATATTGGTTTGAAGTTTATCCAGCCTCATGTATATTTCCATCATCATGTTTGGAATGTATAAGTTTTAAGTGTCAAACTACAGTGATGTATTAAAGTTGACGCATTAAGTGTGGGAGTGAGAATAACAGTTGACCCATACTGTACTGAGAAACTGAGAACATAATAATAATAATAATACCTTTTATTTATAAAGCGCTTTTCAAAAACAAGTCACAAAGTGCTTTACATGCAATTAAAAACAAGAAACAAACAATTAGTACAATATTAAGATAAGACGGATGAGAGATAATAAAACAGACAAATAATACAGTCAGTTAAACTCAAGTCTAAAATAGTGAGTTTTTAAAAGTGACTTAAAAGAAGACAATGTGTTAGCTCCCCTGATCTCCTCCGGCAGGTCATTCCATCAGCGAGGGGCTAAAACGGAAAAGGCCCGGTCACCCTTGGTCTTTAAGTTAGACCAAGGAATGGCCAGGAATGACCCACCGGAGGATCTCAGGGTGCGTTCAGGCTCGTATGGGGTCAGGAGGTCAGCTATGTAATCAGGAGCTAGCCCCATACGAGCCCTAAAAGTAATAATTAAAATGTTAAAATCCACTCTAACATCTAACTCTAACATGATGGCAGCCAAAGCCTGCCCAGTGACAAAAAAAAAAGAAAGAAAAGCTCCACCAGACTGTGCAATATGCATTTTTCATGATTTCTCCACCTAAAACAAAACCAAGCAACCTTACATGCAAGTCGCACACCCATTCAGCGCTGTGGGGTTCAGACCAATCTTTCTTTGTCTCCATGTAGCCAGTCTCTCTACTTCAACCTGCAGCAGCCATCAAACCCATTAATCCATCCGCCAAACATGACTATGACTGATCTGACCACCAAACAATCAATTTTTATCTCTCTCACCCTCTCTTCTGGTGTAGATGTACAAAATATCATGAAATGGTATCCGTGGTAGTTCCAGCAGGGTGAAATAATAGAGTAATAAGGTAATCAACACTTGACCTTGGAGGATGGCTAATTCATCTATCCATCCGTCTTAATTCTTAGCTCTAAAATGAATACAGAAGACAACCTGTACATTTCATTCACTCTCAGATGACAGTTCCATTTTTTTCTCTCTTTTTTTTTTGTAAGGTCACACATTCTGTGAATTGGTCAACAAGCATGACAACAATGAAGACTAAGCAGTTTGTTGAGCACGGATCTCAAGGCCAGCATCTAGAAGTCCAGAAATGATGAAAAAAAAATGGACAAATCGGCTTTGGTCGTTTCTTTAGTACTTAAGAAAGAGTACCAGTTTTCAGCAATCAATACGAATAAAAATAATTTTAAAAACTGCATTCAATCACGTGAATGTAGCTGAAAAATCTCTTTTTTGCAGTTTTCAATGAAAAAAGCCTTTGCTGTTGCAGTGTCAGGAAAAAAAAATCATACTTCTGGGAGGAGGGTGGAGTGCATCTGTTAGTTTCCTAAAAACCTAGTAGTTTCACAATAAAGGATACAAAATAGCAAAATTAATACAATTCCAAGGTTTCAAAACTGTTGCCGGCGTTGACTTTTAAAAGCTGGAAATGGCTAATTTGTCATTTACATGAAACTATCCCTGAATTTATAATTGCAATTTTGGTTTAATACAAAAAAAATAACTTATTGGGGTGTTGAAGAGGAGACTTTCACAATAAAGGCCTGAGGTAAAAATCAATCTTATACTGTGTAACGTTCTGTCACTTTTTTTCTTTTCTGTCCACAATGATTTGGTTTTTAACAATTAGGGTTACATGTTACAAATTCTTGTTTAGGATTAGGCATTAAAAACTGAATAAACTACTCATATAAAAGTGATAAATTACCTTTAGAGAAAATTAAGGAACTTGGTTAAGGTTTTGAAATCAAAAATATTAACTTGGGATTTGCCATTACGTCATGTAAAAACCGTCAAATAAAACACTACTACTATCTCTACATTTACGAGCCTTTTTTTCTGACACTATTATTTTGTGGTAAATGTGGAAAATAAAAGTATAGCAATGGTATTTTCTGTCTTAAGTCTTCTACAGTCAAGCTTTCTGCAGTGGAAGTGACTGAGGTGTCCGGCTTCAGCTGCAATGGGACGACAGCGTTCGTGGCTCTGCCTGCCGCTCAACATTGAATCAATCAAGGCTGAAACTGTTGTCAGCTTCAGAGCGCTGGTGAAAAGCAGTTGGAGGCACTTGTGGCTTGTCAGTTTCAGTTGATCTTCATCAGTAGGGGTTTTTTACATCTGACAGAAGCCTCAGTATCTAGGTTGAGCCGCGTTGCCTATTTGTCAGCTGGGGGCTGAGGCTTCTATACGCTTTTATGTGAAAGCCCTTTATGAAAGCTGCACAGGTACATTTGCTCAAACTACAAGAGATATTTCATGGTGAAGGCTATACTGTCTGTGATGATGTCTATACAGTATAAGACAAAATCTTGACTAATAAAACAGTGGAAAGACTTTGCGTAGCAATGCAAATCCCCAGGGAAAAAATAGAACTGTTTGGGCATAGACCATAGCTGTGACTTTGATACAACCCTGTCGAAATACTGGGCTCGCAGCAGCCCTGCAGATAAAACAGCTCATAGTGAGCCATGCGATAATGCAAAGCAGGCCATCTGATAGCAGCGAGCAGAAGGTACGGAGGAGGCATGTGTCTGGGAGAGGCAGCCGAGGAGCATTTGTCAGGAGACAGTGACAAAAGGGGGGTTGAAGGGGCCTTGCTCGACGCTATTCAGAGACAATTTGTAAGCCCGGCTGTTGAAGCCAGGCCAAAGACTTGCGAACAGCTGGAGCCCTGCCGTGATTGATAAATGTGGGCCTCCAAGAACTTCATTTTGATATGAATGAAGACAAAAGCATGACAACATTCTGTGAGTGTTTAATATTACCATCATTAAGTGGCAACAGTGGACAAACGCCCTGTCCTCAGCTGGGGATACACAACGCCAAAAGGGAGGTCAGAACCCCGTGGTAATTAACATTTTTATGGCAAAATACCCTTTTTGTAGTGGATTGTAATTAATTCAGGTTTCAAGCTAATTAAAAGAACATTTTATCCGGATACAAAGGTTTAAATTAGAACAATGAAAAAATGCCAAGATTTTACAGATGTAACAGCCTTACTTTTAGTTAGTATTTTTCTTCAGATTTACTTATATGTATCCAAATTCACATGATAGCAACTAAACCAGTAACAGATTTTTTTTTTCTCTCTTTCTCTTTTTTATGTTGACATTTCCAAACAACATAGTTAGAGCGTGGCCTCCCTAATCTAATTCCACTGTAGGACGTTTGTCATGCTAAGAATGCAATAACCAAATTTCAGCATGTATTGACAGCAAATCATGAAAAGAGTTTCGCTGCTTCTCTGTCACAGGCTTTTGCAGATGTTGTGACCCATGCTCACATGGGTCAGTGAAAGCGCCAGTGACCAGCCATAATCTGTTCACTTACTGGGTTCACTGACTTTTAAACCTCTTTATTAACAGCTGATTTATATTATATTACTCTGGACTTTTTGGTTACTGTAAAATATGTGCACACATACACACATTTATATATATATATATATATATATATATATATATATATATATATATATATATATATATATATATATATATATATATATATATATATATATATATATATGCATTTTATTATATATTTAAGTTTATACACATTAAAAATCAGGCAACTTGTGCTCCAATTTTCCCATCAAGTCCTAGACCAATGCAGGAGTGTGGCAGAAATGTATTTCCTGAAATATTCTCAACAAATGTGACTTAATAAGACAATTGAGCACCTGTTTTTTTTTTTCCTCACGTCTAAGCCTGTATTATCTTAGCAGCTCCACGGTTCAAGTTGGCTATTAAGTTGGCTCTTTATTAACAGCTGATTTATATTATATTACTCTGGACTTTTTGGTTACTGTAAAATATGTGCACACATACACACATTTATATATATACATTTATATATATATATATATATATATATGTGTGACTAAAGTCCATGAAAATTGGGAATTGTTCCATTCTAATTTAAGATTCCATCCCAGACACTCCTCACTGTGACAAAGGAGAGCATCCAGCCAGTAATACAGTCAAGAATTTCGTGCCAGGATTCACGATGAATGAGTGAATATTGATGAAGTTGAAAAACTCCACCGGGTCCTGGTTTTTCTACATCACTCCAGTGGAGGATGGGATGGGGGGATGCGTGGTGGGATCTGGGTTTCCATGGAGAGAGGCACCTTTCTCAGTATTCAGAATCCCAGTGTTCTGTGCCGGGTCTCAGAAGGAGATCAATCTCACTTTGAAGCAATGGGGGCTTCATTTGTTTGTGAAGGATATGAGGTGCTGCCTAAATGACTATGCCAATTCTTCAAAACCCACTTACAGTTGACACTCGGTGGCTCTGAATTCATTGTTTTCAGAGCTCAAGTTCACAGACACATGACTGAACCCACCACCACTTCTGAAAGGCTTTTGTCACAATAAAAGGTTTAGACAGTTGGCAGTCACATTTGTAATTCAACTGAACCCTAACATAGGACATATAAGATATGGGAACTATAAAAAAAAAATCACTGAACAGGGAGTAAAATTAAATTTAGTGAAGTGGAAAACAGCTAAGAGCAATAAACATGTGAAATATTAATATTCGGGCTTCATTTCTAATGTGGACCTGGAGGAATGGGATAAAAATACTTAATAAAGCACACAATAATAATTGCACTATAGTGGATCATTTTAGATCAACTACAGACATTTAACTTTTTGTCACGTCTTTCTTTCCGATTCATCTGGTTGTTGGCCCATCAATATTTATCCTTTAACGCATCCATTTCTTATTTATGGAGATGCAGTTGTTCCTGAACCACAAAAAGAAAAAAAAATCAAATGGACACATGAACCAAAAGGCCTGCTGATGAATACATGTACTGAAAGCAACCCAAGTTTTTACATGGATGTATCCAGATCCTTTACTTTATCAAAAGTACAGATAAACCCATGTAAAAGCAATACAATACAAGTAGACATCTTGCATTAAAAACATTTAAACAAAGTCAAATCACACAAATACTTTTTTTTTTTTACCTTGTCTGCACACATATTAATGATTGATACCATGAAGGTAGAAACCAAAGGTATATATATGTGCATTATTACTATATTTAATATATATACATATATATACACATACATATGCATACACATACATAAATATACACATACAAACCCAAATCACACAAATACTGACAGAAAAAATGTGGTGAAAGCACTAATGTAGAAGTTGTTCAGTCTGTTTTACAGATATGATATTACATGTAACTATATAATACTGGATTATTAATCCCGAAGCATCGTTGTGTAAGTATTATGATGTGGAAGTGGTGTTTGTGTGCACAACAAATTTTAAATTTTGTGTTTAATTTTATTATCTTATTTGATTATATTTATTGAGAGGTTAGATCATTTTAGACCACATAGGGAAATGTATCTTAATTAAACCCATTATGTTGTTTATTTTTGGTCAAAGTGAAAGTTTCAGCAATTTCAGGCAAATGTGACACAGTTTGAATGTGGATGTGAACATAAATGAGAAATGAATAAATATGTATGTGAACATAAATGAGAACTTCCCAACTCCCTGCGCACTGAGCCATTCCTCTCCCAGTTTTAGCAGTGCAATGGCCCATGCGGCTCCCTCACAGTGTGTTTAGAAGAGGACCCTCCATGTCTGCTCAGCTGTGCCTGGTTTACCAACACTATTGATTGCAGGTGATGTTCTGGACAGAGTCCATCTGACCTCTGTAGGGGCTTAAATACATCATTGTCCAGAGAGGGACCTCCCGAGACTCCGGTTATATTGTGTGTGCAGTACTGCACTTCACTCCCAGACACACTGACGAAGTGGCAACAAAAAAAAAAAAAGAAAAAGTCAACAGAACACATGGATAAGCACTTTACTCCTTTCACTACTCTGCAAAATCTAAAAATACTGCAGGGGACAAATAAGTGCTGCCTTTTTGGCCGATAGTGTTTTCCCAAATGAAACATTTTTGACGTTTGTCTACTTCCAACTGGACTTGGAAAAATAGGCTAAGAAAGTCCAAAGTCCAGTTGGTGAGTTGTGTGTTTTCTTTTGCTTGTCATTATTGGATCGGCTCTTCTTTGTTGCCTTGCTATGATTTCTAATTAACGTTATTAATCAGCAATCATGTCAACACTCTCCCTAATCTGTATGGCATGCTATTGTTCCATACACACCTCTGAGCCATTGATGAAAATCCAGCGAGACACAGGTTTACCTGCCATGAAAGTACCTCAACCAGCAGTCATCAGCACAATGCAGGCAGAGAGGGGGGAAGTACAGTTTAAATTAATTAACATCAGACCTCTTGTAGCACTTAATTTCTGTAAACAAACGGTCTAATATGTGGTAATTAATTAAATATGCCAAGATTCCCCTCTATTCAGGCTGATCTTTCATGCTGTTGTTGCTTTTCAAGGGTTGATCTCAGGATGGGGGGCTGCTGAGAATGTCATAGTGGAGTTGTGAGGGTTGATGGACTCCTCTTCAGAGTGGGTCATGACGGTTTGTGAACCTTTAAGAATAATTTATATCTCTGTCTTGGAGACATATACTGTATATGTATTTTGAAAATTAACAATTTAACCAACAGGTTTGTGGGAATAAATGAAATAAAGAGTTAGCTACACTAGCCACGCCACGCCCATGATGTAGGCTGCATTAACCCAAAAAACTATTCTTTATTTTCTTTAATAATTGTATTTTTGATGTATTATTATTATCATTATTATATTATTTTATTATTTCATAATTGTGATATGAAAAAGCATCTAAAAACATAAATAACCCATAACTTGTCAATATAGTTTCTTGGAAGTTCATTAAGAATCGAATTGAAATTTGAAATAGTGATTTATGTTCTAGGGCTTGACGTAATTTATGTTGAAAGAATAAATTAATTCATTAATCAAATATGCAGTGTTTTCATGGACTGCAGAGTTTGTCACCTTTAGATTTTATGTGGCTTCGTGCTCTGCTTTGCTTACACTGCCTGCTTGCTTGAGGCAACGATGCCACTTGGCTAGGTTTAAACAACTGCACAACTTTCAGGCTCGTGTTCAAAGGCACCAGACATTAAATCCTGCTACATCTGCAACCAACATAAAAACTGAAATACATTGTAAAATCTTTCTGTACATGTACATTGTATTTTTAATCACTGCTATTTATCAATTCATTTCTAACTTGGACTTGTTTCATAAACAGGGCACCGCTTTTTGTTTTTCCAGATTTCCATTTCATATCTGCACCCTTCACACACACAGCTCTGCATGAGAGCTGCTCATGGGTGATGATTTTTGAATTGATTTGCCATTCTCACAAACGAAGGGCACAAAAGGCTGAGCAATCAGTCCAAGGCTGGCTGCCTTTGGCCCAGAGAGAGGAGAGATACTAGTGAGTGCAGGGCAAGCATGGCTGATCTGAATCATGAAGAATAATGTTTAGTCTGGCACATGATTAGGGATGTTAATTTTTTGGAGGGGGGATGGGGGCAAAGGAGGCTGGCACTTGGTGATGTCACTTTGGCTATTTGAGCGATCTGGCAGGGCCAACGCTGGCGAAACGCTGCTCAATTTGCCAGGGCTCCTGCTCCATTTGCCTGTTAATGAGCACTGTTGCTGGAGGTACCCATGTGTACCATGTCATGAGCCTAGCAGGCAGCACCTTCACCTGACGCTCTGACCACAGAGGAAAATGGCAGCCGCTGTGACAGATGTTTTTCACAGTCGTGGGGAGAGAGCCATGGGAGACCTGTACAGTCAGAGGGCCTGGATATATTGATGGCAACAACTGCTACAACATGTGTCTACCTCAGTGTAAATGCAGCGCGCACTGGAAACATGGACTCAGCTTTTTTTCTCTTTTTTTCCCCCAAAACAACATGAAAAATGACAAGAGAGAGTCCCTCTGTGTGATGAAATGAATATACATTGGAAGGGTCTTTCAGTATCACAGCCTGAACTCATTACTTCACAGTATGACAAATAAACTTTGAAAAGGAAAAAGGAAAAGAAAACAACATCCAGAAGATTTGATTTGTTTTCTGGGATGTTAAGTGTCTCACTGACTCTAAATCATCGTTGATTTAAGAGTCATGTTAAAAAAGTACACTTTCTTTTACCTTAGAGATTTTCCATATTAGGACATGATGAAAAGATTTAAAAAAAAAAAAAAAAACATAATCTGGCCCATACAGGTCTTTAAATTAGCTACATAAATTAGATAGATAAAACTTTAGATGAACAAAAATACATATTTCATTGTATCCCATGATTTAGCAGTATATACCACCATTAGCAGAAATAACTTGTAGTAATTGTCTTTCCGTATGATGTCTCTTGTGTCATTTTGGAGGAATTATGGCCCATACGTATACACAACCTTCAGTTCATCAAAATTGGCAAGAATATATTGATATAAAGCTCTTTTCAGTCACATCTTTTCTTCCAGGTGGATGTCTGGAGTTTGACCAGAGCATTGCAACACTGATTCTTCTCTGTCTTAGGCCACTCTGTTGTAGATTTATAGATGTGCTTGGAGTCATTGTCCTGTTGCTTTGTGTAATTATAGCCAGGCTTTAGCTGTCAGACATCTGACTCTATACAGTACTTTAGTATACAGACTAGTTCACGCTTGACTTGATGAGTGCAAGGTGAGCAGGTCCTGTTGTTGTAAAATGAACCCAAATCATCACCGCTCCACCACCATGCTTGACATGTACAATGATGTGTTTGTGCTAATATGCTGTTTTCAGCAAACATTTTAATTTCATAAAGCCAAAGAATTGTTTTTGTTTTTTCAATATGAACGCAAAACTTGATGTGAATTAATTTTAATTGAAGTGTGCTCCAGGAACGTGTTTATGTATATGTATGTATATATATATATATATATATATATATATATATATATATATATATATATATATATAATATATATATTATATATATTTGTGTGTGTGTGTGTGTATGATATTTTTGCAACAAAGGTTTGTTTCCGTCATCGATCCATCCTCGTGTGTTTGGTAGCTGTCACTGAAGGCAGCCATTGGTTTTCATCTATTTCCATATGGCATGAATATCAATTGCCAGACCATCAAAAGTTGCTTAAATCATGTAATCAATCACTGTGAACTCTGTCATGTCTGATATAATGCAGTGGAAACCAACGCCTGCCTGCTTGGAGGCTGAATCAAGAACCAAAATACCTCCAGCTGAAATCTGTTAAGAAAATAACGCTTTTAATGTCTTCATTTAAGCCTCAAACACTATAGTTTCCACTTCACTAAATCAAATAACAATATAGCCTATGATTGCGGATGATGTAAATTAAACTCAAAACATATAAAGATGTACAAATAAAATCACTATCTAGTAATATACAAATATTGAGATAATATAAGATAAAGCAAAATGTAAAATACACATATTATCAGTACAGATTCATCCTTACAAGATTTTTTTATTTTTTAATTAAGAATAAATGTGAAAGAACTAATTATATTTCCATCTCTAATAATGTATAAGCTGTGTGACTTTTACTGTAAGGACATGCTGGAAAAAAAACATCATAAACAGTGAGGACTGAAATTTGAACATTGCTGAGATTATCTCTTGAGTAAAATGTGCCTATAGTGCATCCATGTGTTGTATAACTACTGTATATGCACAGTCCATCAATAAACAGATCCATAAGAGAGACAGGTAACCAGACCAAATTTTTAATGACAAAACTGCTGATGTGAGATAAGTATAAATACAGTGTAATTCAGCAAGGTTTCACGCCTGGTTAAACAGGTGCATCTTTTGGCGGCCCACTAACTGATACTACTTCAGTGCAATATTTCAGAGAACATCAACATCTCGCTGAAATTAACTCTGATGTGTGAGTAGACCGGGGTCCGGCGCTCTAAGCTGTCTCGTGATTATATCGAGATAGATAGAGCAAGTTACGCAAGAAAACTCCCCACAGTCTACAAGCTGTCCTGGCAGATTTAAATACACATCTGAAGAAAAAATGGCAGAATCGTTCTCTAATGTTTGCGCTTCTGGAAAATAGGTAATAGATGCAACGCCCCGAGAGTGTTTTTGGAGGCAGTTGGTTTTTCCTGCTAAATCTACGGTTGATATACAGATATAAATATGCTGCTTTGAAGCACCCTCCTCCTCCTGCTTCCCGCCCTCCCTCTTTTCTTCCATCTGGCAGACAATAGTTTAAAATTCTTAATCCATGAGCAACCGTTGAACATTAGTGAATTGCAAATTACAGATGTTTTACTGTCTCTCCCCCCTTCTTTTTTTCTTGTTTTGATCTGTGCATCCCACTGTCACTCAGTGTCGCATGCGCATCCCTCGCTTCTCTGCATTCATTAGACACCCTGTGCCATCATGGCACCATATGACACTGTCATCATTTGGTAATTAAACCTTTGCTCGTTTAAATATGAAAAGCTGGCAAGGGTGTGATCATAAACAATGTTGCGCAAACCAGATTTCCCAGACTAAATGAGAATTCGAGGAGCATCATGCCAATTTTTTTTTTAGTCCTGTCTTCACTTGGAGCAAAGCAAAACTGAAAGACAAATGTGGGAAAAGTTGCTCTTGTGCCAGACATACGACTGTGACTCATTACAATTCATGTAAACAGACAAGGAGACTGTAAAAAAAAAACAACAAATAAATATATAAACAAATATTTTATGACCATAGTCACAACTCTCCTCTTTTAGAACCAAATTCAATAATGTGCATAATATAGGATGCAAGATGGATTTTTAAATTCTACCCTCAAATGACAAGTAAAGGGCATAACCTTAGTGTTTCACTCCTCTATCCTATAAACACAGTTATGTGCTTGATCATGTTGGACCACCGGATAATAAAAATCCCCTCTGTGCCTGAGGACAAGCGTCTCCCAGTCTCTCATCTACATTCACAGAGGTCTTCATCGCTGAAGATTTAGCAAAATGGCTGTGAAGAGGAGGAATGCCCGCACCATTACAAGCCAAACTGCTGGCTTTTTATTACGGCCTAACAATCTTCCTCAGAGCCGTCCTTTAGCGCACCTCCAAGCTCGGAGCCAAAGAGAAAGTACGTGGGAGGAGGCCATTCAGTCACATTATGGCTTTCCATAGATCAAGGTCACAATTTTCATGATCATTACACCACTGAAGGTGACAGGAAGCATTTACAGAAGTGATCAGCAGCTTATGTGGGAGCTGCTCATCCGTAGATTTCTAGGGAGAGGAATATATGTGTATACACAGCCCCACACACACCCACAGACACATAAACCAATCAGCAAATCACACCGTGCAGCCGTCGTTCCTCATATAATCACAAGATCATTGCATTGAGGATATCTGGCAAGGACAAAGACACAAAAACATGGGTGAAAATAATAATAATAATCATGATAAATCAACCATTTTTTGATTTGAAACCCTGAAAGCAGGGGCGTCTGCTACATTATGCATTCACACGTCATAGGCTAACACATGTCAGCAGCCCACTGGACAGAAGCTCTGTTTCCCATATTGCTGACGTGTGTGTGGAAGCTGTTGGGTGTCTGGTTGGGGTGAAGGCAGCTGGCGGGACACCTCGGAGTAGCCTCGGGCTGATCTCTGCTGCACACACACTCACACACACACTGCTCCACTGAAGGATCCTGCGTCTTCCACAGAAATGAACCCAGGGCCTTATGGGAGGGTTGGCCCATGTGTGCTGCCTTTATCCACTGACAGACGGGCTTCTGTGCAGCTCTCTTGGTTGTTGCAGATAGCAGGGAGAGTGTTGTATATTTTTTTTTGTCAAATATAAAAGGGGAAGAGACTGTGAGAAAGCCACAACTGAATATGAGTGACAATTAAACATTTCTGGGAAAATACAAATATGAAAAATATGAATAAATACAATTAACAAATGTATTCGTGACCTCAACTCCTGCTTTTCCTATCCACACTTTTAAGTTACAACCAGAGGGGCGCACATTTAACTAGTCATGTGGAAAGTTTGACGAGGAAGGGAAGGGATTTAGTCCTTGTTCCCAGTAGTGAATACAACATAGAGAATACTTTTGAAAATGACAAGATACAGTCCTATTTTTAATCCGGCACTGCAGGGCACATTTAACAGCTATGCAAATCTGCATAATGAATGAAGAGCTGGAACTTTATTCCCAAATTTAGTGACTCTATGCATGCTGGGAGATGTGAGGACAAAGTGAAACTGTAGAAATTAATGTGATTTTTTTTTTGCAGCAGCAGATTTTAAATGAATAATAATAACAATTATATGAATAATAAAGTTTTTTTAATAGAATGAGGTCTTTCTTTCATGTTTAAATGCAAATGTGATGTTAATTTCTCTTAATGATTTGCTCTACCTGAGGCATGGGAAACCTCACAAGATCAGGTGTCTGGCTGCTTTTGTGCTCAGGGTATGAAAAGTAATTTAACAAAGTGTTTTTCTAATCAGGGCAATGTAACCTGATTTCCATTGCATTTTGATCTTTAATCCAACACAAAATCACCTCAACCACTGTGTGCGCGTAATTTTGTGTTAAGTGTTGCGCAATGAAGGACAAGAGCATCAGCTGAACCTGCAGAAAACAAAGGAGTGTCATTAGAGAAACACAGACATAAACGCGGATGCCCGTGAGGAGTTTTTACAGTTCCAATGCAGACAGTCTGAGAGCAGCAGAAAGTTCTCCCTGTGTGGGTTTTATCATCTGAAATACGACCTGGCAGCTGTAAACTTTCGCATTGACTTTTACGTCTGTTCTTAATTTTTGACGATTTGCCATCAGAGGTTGATCCGAGCTGACATATTCATGCAAAGCTGCAATATGCCTGGAAATATAAGCCACAGGTTGACATTAAATATTCATTTTACAGCCTGCAGACACAAAAAGAACAGTCGAAGTATTTATCAAACAGTTAAATTCGCTCTCTTAATTCTGGAAGTCGAACACGATGACGTTTTAATATTGTTCCAATCTTTTGAAAGTGCTGCAGTTTTTCTATTTGTAGAGTTAAAGACTAGTTCAAATATGCGTTATACTGTATGTATTTATTTGATTTTGAAAGTTGTTTGTTTGCATTGATGGAAGATTATCAGTCCCGACCTATATGCAATATTAAATACTGAATTAGCATGTGCGTAAATCTGGAAGATTACGAGATTTCATTCGATATTTTTAATATTGAACACGGGTCATTGTTAAAATTGTACGAAAATTCGTAATTTTTCGTTAAGAGAAGCAGGAGACCAACAAATGTGTGTTGGGGGGAATCAGTTGGAACCATTATGGGGTTATAATGAGTTTATAAATCTGAAATATTTATTGTCTGCACCGCTGGTTTGAGTGGAGACGTTCATACATACAGACAATCTACCAAATATGTGTGTGTGTGTGTGTGTGTGTGTGTGTGTGTGTGTGTGTGTGTGTGTGTGTGTGTGTGTGTGTGTGTGTGTGTGTGTGTGTGTGTGTGTGTGTGTGTGTGTGTGTGTGTGTGTGTGTGTGAGAGAGAGAGACAATAACAACAATGATAATGATGATGTTATTAATGTTACTGCGCGGTGTTCTTCAATAGAATAAAGTGCAATAAAATTAAACTAAATGTAATGGATGACAACAGTATGCAGCAAGCCCTATTTTTACGTCCAAACGGCTGAATCAATGCAAAATAGTTGTAATGATCCAATTAATTATGGACACAATTAAAAGCAAGTGCAAAATCAATCTTTCACGGTATCTAGGAGGGAACTGAACTGATGCTCCATCTGTTCAGCAACACCCAGCCCGGAGTTTAGTGCGCCCGCAGGAGCCCGCGGGACACGGTGAAGTAATCCAACATCCAGTTCGGGTTGGAGGGACCTTTATCATGAAGGAGGAAAAATGTGAGGAGGCTGAGGCGGAACTTCTGAAATCTTCTTCTGTTTGTCAAATCATAATGCTATTATTACTATCACTAATTTATGCATGTTTCCTGGACAAATACCACACGTATTTGCCACAATTAAGTCGACACTTGTATATGAACACACTATCGGCCACTAAGTTTTATTTAATCATTTGTTTAAACATGCAGAAAATAATCTTAGTTTTTTTTTTTTTTTCAAACAAATGTCAAGCTGAGAGAATGTGTAAAGACTCCGGAATGTATCTAAATCACCTTACATTTCCTGACAGGCTTCTCCTCTAAATCCGCTATGGGATTGATATTGAACTCTCTCCTCTGCGGGGAAGCGCGCATCGATTGGTGACGTCGGACTAACGCGACACAATCAACTAGCAGCCTGCGCAGGAAAAGCAAGAAGAGAGGAGGCTGATGTGACAAAGAAAAAAAAAAACTTCTCCAGCACCTTTCAGACGCCGTGATCGTCCTCCAGCACGGCTCCCTGAAAGTGCGCGCTGATGTTCGGCGGGTGGAGCTGCTGGACCATCGGTGTTCCTTCTTCCCTCTCCTCCTCCTTCTCCTCCTCCTCCATGCCACCTCTCTCCTCTCCTCTGCACAGGCCATTAGGAAGCGGGGCAAAAGATAAATTGCTCTCTGTCAATACATTACACCTCTCTTAATGGGTGCACACAGGCTCCAAAAACATTTTTGCAAACTCTTGACACAGCGGCATCGTCACGAACGCTGCATCTGTGAGTCTGGGGATGTGGCATTCATTGCTTATAACTTTTATTTTTCTTCCTGAAACTGCAGTGCAGCATATATAACTTCATTGGCCATGTATGTAAGGTAAAACGTGGGGGGGTAATTCATTAATTTGTCCTGTTGTCTAGCTTCATTCTGAAAGGCCTTTGAGGAGCTCTCTAACCCCGTGGTGCGGCTCTTGAATGAAAGCGGCCCTCTTGCTCCAGAGAGAGCGCCGCGCCAGCGCACACGTGCTGCTCCGACATAAGCCAAACAAAGTAGGCACGCAAACACAGGCCATTCATTTGTGATCCAGAAAGAAAAAAAAATGTCTCCCTCTTTCTCCTTCTGCTTAATTTTTGCATTCGCGTTGGGGATGGGTGGAGGGTCAAACGTTGGGGCGCAGAGAGGGATAGAGGGGGGAGAGGGAGGGAATGGGGGGGGGGGGGGGGGGGGGGGGGGGGTAGGAAACTGGGGGAGTGGGCGACCAAGGTGATGGTGCTGGTGCTGGTGGTGGTGGTGGTGGTGGGGGGGTCTTATAGGAGGAGGCGAAGGAGGGGGGAGGGGGTGGGGTGTAGCTTTAAGGGAAATGTGCAGCCGGGTGTGAAATTACAGCCTATAGTGCTACATATTGTACCAGAAGCTCTCTCCAAAAACGGTAACAAAAAAGAGAAATCATCCCCTAACCTGACCAGGAGGCAGCGCGCGAGATGCTGCCGACTGCCCCGAGGAGATCCCCTCCCCAATCCAACCCGCCATACCCACAACCGACCCGAAATATGGCCAAACAACTTCCGAGCTCTTTATTATAATTGTTATTATCTATTTATTTATTTAAGTGTAGATGCAGTTTTCGCATTTTATTATTTGTTATTTTTCCTCATCCTTTAGTTTCCTTTCAAACACTCGGTCTCATGTATTGACATTGTTGAGTTAATTGCTATATTTCTTTTATATAAAAGAGATTCTGTAAATATTTATTGAAACTTTGCTGAATCAAAAAGAGTTTATGTCACAAACGTCTGCAAACTAAAGAAGTTTAAAACTGAAACTCATACAGCCTTTATACCAACTCCTGCAGGTGAAAGACATCACCAATCTTTCTACCCCGAAATAATTTTCCTTCAAAAACATTTCTACCCCTGAGTTTTCAAGTGCGTCCAAACTTTTACTTAAAAAAAAAAAACACTTTTAGAGCCGCTTTCTCATTTGAGAAACTATAGAGCGCCATCTACAGAGAGCGCGCGGCGGTGAAGTGCGCCTTCACCTCCCACCGTCCACCGCTGAGCTCCCAGTTTGCTCCAGCGCAATCATCGCAGCATCAGCTGCCTGTAATAAAGGTCAATACATCTGCATTTAACCTACATAACCGTTCTCAGCGTTTTCTTCATCAAATTACACCAAGAAATAATATCTGGGACTAAATATATTTGGCCTATACTTTGCGCTCGAAGGCCGAGATTGAGATGAATTATTAGAAAAAAATATAATTAAAAAAATGACTGAATTAAAAGACGAAATTTAAAGAATCTAGATTTAAAAGTGGGCATTAAAAGACACAGGTGTTCTCATGTCCCATATGTGAGCCCATTCAAATTTCAGAAACAAACAAAAAAAAAACTAAATGTTTTTTCATCCATAATATAAAAATAGAATTCAAAGCTGTTATAATGTGTGATAAACTCATATTGTTAACTCAGACTGTATTCCTTATTTATCTTCCTCCCTTTCTTGCCCCTGGCGTGTCAGACCCAGAGACCTCCTTATTTGGACCCCCATGTTTTCTTTTTCTCTTTTTTTTTTCGCGAAGGCGAATCACAAAGTGTTGGCATCTATTGCCTTTGTCTGACAACTCATCCATATAGCCTAAGCAAAAGGGGGGTCTGCAGAGGGGAGGAGAGGGGGGAGGAGGGGAGGGTTGCAGCTTTTAGAACCACAGACACAGACAGAGGCTTCATTCCCAGCTCCAAAGATCCAGCCCGACGCATCCAAGAAAACCCGCCGCGTGTGTCTCTCTCTCTCCCCGCCGGTTTGACGCGTGAATCAAGGCCAACCAGGACTGAGGAGATAGTACCGGGCTCTGCAAGCTGGAACATTCATATTCTTTTATTTGTATTTATTTATTTTTTTCTCCCCCAACGCTGGCATCTTGTGAGAATTATCTCTGGTCACCTCCGCGGGTTTTTGAAAACATACCGATAAACTGGTGCGGTGCTCCGGTCATGCTGCGCACCTGCCAGCCCTGCGCGCACGGACCGGACTGCTGAACGAAACAGCGGGGCAACTTTGGAGGGGGAAGAAGTTGCCATCAAATCGGCTGCTGAAGCGGGGGGTGGAGGGGGCAAACTAAGTCCCTCCATCGAGTAGAAGCACCTTTTTTTCTTCACAATTTCACCCCTTGACAGGAAGGCGAAACGGCGACTTCAGTTGATTATCTGTCTTTCCTTTGCTATCCAATGGATATTCACTGCAAAGCAGACCCCTTCACAGCGATGCACCGTAAGTAGCACAACCCGAGTTTCTTGGCCACTGCAGCTTTTGCGTGCATGCGGATGAAAAAAAATAAGGAGAAAATATTTTATTACTGCACATTTCAGCACGGCTCTCTGCAGAGATGAGCAATTTTTGAATGGAAATGTCCATTACAAGCATAGTAAACAGAGAAATGTGGACTGATAGTGACCTAATAGTTAAAAAATTTAATATTTCATAAAATCATTGTAGGTATAAAATTCTACTTTGTGAAATACTCATAGATAACATAACGTGAAATAACATAACACATTGCCGGCGTGCAGAAATTAAACTTGTAAACAAAGACCATGCTTTAGCAGGTGCCCTCCAATTTACACGTGCATCACCCTGAAGCTTCCCGCGCAGTGTGTACGCTTGTGTGCGTGTACACGTGTGTCCTTATGTGTGTTTAGGCCTAATAAGTCAAGACACATTAGTTACACATCCATTATTCAAATTATCTACCAACAGCAGACAAACAAAAGTCCCATACAGTGTGCTTTACTTTTTTCTCCGGTAAATGTGTATCAATAATTGATTCCCTTTTCGTTTACTGAATAATACGTAATATAAGGAATCAAAGTCCAATAAATTATTTAAAACACAGGGAAAATGAAGGAGCTGGTAATTTAATAGCCAACTTGAACCGTGGAGCTGCTAAGATAATACAGGCTTAGACATGTGAGGAAAAAAAAACCCAAAGGTGCTCAATTGTCTTATTAAGTCACATTTGTTGAGAATATTTCAGGAAATACATTTCTGCCACACTCCTGCATTGGTCTAGGACTTCATGGGAAAATTGGAGCACAAGTTAATGTGTATAAACTTAAATATATAATAAAATGCATATATATATATATATATATATATATATATATATATATATATATATATATATATATATATATATATATATATATATATATACATACATACAACAATATTTCTGAATTGTGACTGTGAATAAGGCAATTATTCTTTTAAACTTCATGATAATCTAATTTTAGTAGATGATTTCTATATAATAGGCTAATTTTGAGGAATAATTTCTATATTTTAAAATAAGTGAGTACAAAAGCAGTACTGTGCATATGACCAGTTAGTAAGACTAATTCCCATACATTTTTTTAAATGTTTGTCAAAAGACCTCATTTCCATGCTTGGATACTCATCTATGTAAATGGTTTGTCTGTGCGTGTGTGTCTTTTTTAATTACATCGTGTATGACTTCAATCACACTCCTCAATCACAACATTTCTGGTCTAGATGGATTCCATAATTGTTTAAAAAAAAGAAATTATGGAAAAATTATGAAAGATGAAAACTGATGCTTCACTAAACATTTGTATTTGGTTATTGTGTTTTTTATATGAAATACAGAACCTTGATGGAACTGAAAACTTGTTTTAATATATAGGATTTCATATATATTTTACTGAGATAAATTAGTTTAAAAGGAGCATTTCATGTACACGAGCCCTCTTCAATACAAATGCATATGAATCCACCTGTTTAAGGGAGACAGGTATGGAAGTGAGCGCTGTTATTTATTTTCTATGACGTCCCCCTCCCCTTCTCCGTTTTACAACTCATAAAGAAACCCACCTGCAACGTCCTCTCTTACGACTTTATGTAATGTTACGTGTGCGCGTTTTCTGCTGTTGTGTCCCACGTAGGGCACGGAGGTGTGAACCAGCTCGGCGGGGTGTTTGTGAACGGCAGACCCCTCCCGGACGTGGTGAGGCAGCGGATCGTGGAGCTGGCCCACCAGGGCGTCCGGCCCTGCGATATTTCCCGACAACTGCGGGTCAGCCACGGCTGCGTCAGCAAGATCCTGGGAAGGTGGGTCCAGACTCTCCGGCCAAGGTAGACTCTGCAAAACAGAAAACACAGAGCCATTAACTAGAGCGGGGAATTAGCAGATTTGCTTTTGCTTGATTTTTTTTACATGGTTAATGATATATTTGTCATCCTAAAATATTCATGTGCGTTACTTTGACAAAACAGACACGCTAGAGGACTTTAGTCCCGTTTCCTGTGTGCGCAATTGCGCACTAACATAATTAACTAAGGAGTAGTCTTCATCCACGCATTTTTTCTGCATTTCACTGTAATATTGTGGGCTGTATTGTTTGTGCGGATGCGACACAGATATTTGAAAAGAAAAAGTGGTTCTTCAACTTGTGCGGGTTTTTAAGGCCGATATTTGTAAATAAAATTTGAGAGTGTATTTTTTTGCAGATACTACGAGACTGGTAGCATCAAACCAGGTGTGATTGGGGGGTCTAAACCTAAAGTGGCCACCCCAAAAGTGGTGGACAAAATCGCAGACTACAAGAGACAAAATCCCACAATGTTTGCCTGGGAGATCAGAGACAGGCTGCTGGCTGAGGGCGTGTGTGACAACGACACTGTCCCTAGCGTCTCGTCCATTAACAGGTAAGGGGCATTTAAAGATAGACCATGTATATTACGGCGTGCTTACTGTTTTTGTACGTGTAATGTTATTAGAACGCTGTAATGACGAGCGCAAATGGAAAGTGGTTGAACTCCGCAGCCATATCTGCGCCCTGCGCGCAGCCACCCACATGCAGCAGAATATTGTTGGAGCAACTTTGCGCGGGCCGGCGCGCCGCGGCTGCAGCCTGCGGTCTCAGAGGTGCAATTCAATCTTTCACAGCGAACTCCCTCAACAATCAGCAGTACATCCAGACTGAGTGA
This sequence comes from Cololabis saira, assembly GCF_033807715.1. NCBI lineage: Eukaryota > Metazoa > Chordata > Actinopteri > Beloniformes > Belonidae > Cololabis > Cololabis saira. Next base: position 30,917,507 of record NC_084605.1, on the reverse strand, counting down.
ATCTGTCGAGAAGAAAACCGATCAATATTCGGTGACCAGATCCCGTGGCGCTATAAAGCAGGCCAATTTTCTTTAGCACATTTAATCTGCTGGAGTTGCTGCACAGACACAGCAATGCTGACTGTTTTAACCACTATAAGATGTTGCTTATCCTAAAACTGGAATAAGGTCGTAAATTATGTGATGGATTATGACACAATTCCATGAAAATTCCAACTGATATTTCTGTGTATGCAATATGCATTTATGATGTAGTGGGTATTTTTTAAATGAATTGTATATTTTTTTATATATATATCTTTATTTATATATTATTTAATTTCAGATTACATCTTATTTTAAATCAGAAATATTTACTTTTCTTTAAAAAGAAAAAGCAAACACTGACAGATCCCTTCTCCCACTCACCCCCTCATCCCACCAGCAGCAGCAGCACCACCAGAGATCCCTGGTGATGAACTTTGGTTAAGAGGCACTGTTCCATAGAGCCAGCATCAGCATTACATTTTAATGAGCTGATGGGAGAGCGTGGACAGCTCCACACAAGACATCTTTTAAATAGAGAAAAGGCTGAAGAAAATTCATTTCATGCTTCGTGGCTGCTTAAAAAGCCCCATTTAAGGAGGCTCAGACACATGTATGTGATAAATTCAAAATGTACATTAATATCATTAAAAGAGCCCTATAAAGTTTTTCAATTCCAATTAAAGCTGGCTATTTTGTGGAGGAAGGTCGGGGGGGTTGGCCTTATGTGTCTTTGTTTATGTGGGAAATTGAATTGTGAACACAAAGAGCTGTAATTCTATCAGTCAAATATGAGAGCTTTGAGTTTCTATTATGGTTTAAAGCTGAATATCTTCCCCTTTTTAGTGAATGAAATGAAAGATTTCATTGTCTTGCTCTGTAATCCAGTCCCAGACAAATACACATTACACACATACTCTCTCTCTCTCACACACACACACACACACACACACACACACACACTTATTGAACCATTCAGAAAAAAAGAAGATACAAGCATTTGTTTTGATTTACCTCAAGCAAATTTTTTTTAATGTAGTTTGTTTTTGCATTTCTAACGGATTTGAGAACCATTACATGAAAACATCCTCATGGTTTGAAAATCAGTGCACTATAATGATTAAGTTCTCCTAGAATTAAAGAATAAAAACATAAATCAATAGCAACAGAGGTGTTCAGTCCAGGTGCTTAAACAAGGCTGAACATAGAAGAAAAACAAACACACACACACACACACACACACACACACACACACACACACACACACACACACACACACACACACACACACACACACACACACACACACACACACAACATGGAGCCGAAGTCTTTTCCACTTGGATGCTTCTGACTGGGGCCAGTTGTGGGTTTCTGTGGCAGACAGTCTGACCTCAGGACTGTTGATAAAAGAGGATGCTTGATTTAAACACCTCTCCCCCTGCATGTATTATTAAATGCTACAGAGATAGTGTTGTACCGCACACCAGGCCACCACAACCAACACTTGCTACAAGATGTGTATATATATAAAAAAAAAAGAAAAAAAAAGGTCCTCGATGGTGCTCAATATTATTGATTCAGAAGTAAAGCAATTTTAATATCTCTTCAGGGGATTTTCAGAAACAGCCAGGTCATTAATTCATTCACCCAAATTGCTTATTCAATATGAAGAACATGGATACCAAATAAACTCTTTGAATTTATGTTGCACACACAAGTCAAGGGGTCGAATAACTGTTATGGGGGAAAGTGAAAAAAATTAAAACATCAATATGTGCTCTCTGAGAAGGCATGTTGTTAGGTGGCTTTGCCGAAGGGAGTTTTGTTTGCTTTTTTATTTGTGACATTGTCAGATTTATTTCATTGGTGCCTTCTGGCTCCCACAGTAACATCAATATCTAAAAGAAAGAAAACCCCTAACGTGCTTCTGGATAATAGAATCTCCACATCCTGAAATATGGAGGACAAAAGAGAAAAAATCTGAAGCTAAAGGTTCGTGGTCCTCAGCAGATCTCTCTTAAGTAGCTCCCGTGGCATGCACGATGAATAGTTTTAAAGTTTACAAATTATTGTGACAGCTCCCTTTCCCCCCCAGGTGTCATTCAGATTAAAGGAATCTAATGCTGGCGTAAGCTTGTGCAAGGCAATAAGGAACTATTGCTTTCCTGTCACATATAATTTATAGCTTTCTATTTGCATCTGTTTGCCCGTGTGACTAATCCCCAACTTTTTCTCCCTGAGCCGGGATCAATACAACCTCATCCACATTGGCACATGGGGACTACTGGGTCCTTTTGATCCGGGAAGCAAAGGGCTGCTACAGGGCTGCGGTCGGGGCCCGGCCAGACCCCCTCTACAGTGTGCGGGGGGAGGGAGGGAGGGAGGGGGTGCTGCTGATTAGTGTGGGCCAGGTAGAGCCAGTGAAGCTGATCATTGAGGTGAATTGATGTGATTTCATGCTTTGTTTGCAAGATCACTCAGACCAAAAGTGCAGTGAAGACTTTTCTCCCCGACCTCACCTTTTACCGTGGAACCACTGACCACATCCTTTCTTGTGTATATGAGTCGGATTTGATATCTTAATCCCGCAGTATCTGCACGGTTCCTTGTTGTGATATTCAAATTTGGTGGAGTAGCGTGGAGATCTTCAAGAAGTGGAACTGATCTCAGAGAAGCGATGGTGACGGCCGCTTTTCCTTTGTTCCTCAGGATTATCAGAACAAAAGTCCAGCAGCCTTTCCACCCGTCTCCTGATGGGTCATCACTGTCAGCACCCGGCCATACAATCGGTAAAACTCAAGGGCAGAACATCACAGACTCACCGGATATGAATGATTACATTGATTGTAAAATATGAGATGGTGGTTGATTTCCTTTGTTTTTTCTTCTGTTTTTCTCTCAGTACCAAGCACAGCATCTCCACCTGTAACCAGCGCTTCCAACGACCCTGCAGGATCCTACTCCATCAATGGGATTCTGGGTATTCCACGATCCAATGGTGAAAAGAGGAAAAGAGATGACGGTAAGAGAGGGGTTTTTTTTTGTTTTTTTTTTTTTTAAAGGAAAAAAAAACATGGCGTAAAATCTAAAAGACTAAAAGGAAGTAGCTTCTTTATGCTTTATTTATTTATTTTATCCCATTTTTTGCTGAACTTGCAATTACAGCATTAAACCTGCTTCAGTTCCACTAGATGACCCTTATAAAACACCTTAGTCTGAACTCTGTTACACTGCTGTGTCAACCTGTCAACGAGTCTTTTGATTTGAAGACACGACCTCCGCTGTTGTCTCCTGCAATTAATCTTTATGGAAGTGATTAAAGGGCTTTAGATAATTACATGTCAAGATGATGTAGCCAACCACCCAGGTCAGTCAAGAAAGAGGCTATAGCTCTGTGGAAAAGCTTTTTTTTTTCCCTCTCCCTCCCTATCAAAAGTGGCTCCACTTCTGCTGCTGTTAGTGGATATAAGGAGGCCTGAGGCGATATAGATTATTGGTTCTGTAAGCAATACGCTTCCTTAATGTCACTACATAAGAAGCTGATGAGAATAGCTAAACAGATGCACTCGTGTTACGCGGCGCGAATGGGTACGGAGGGATGGAGTGGCTGCTGAAAAGGAGCAGTTATCTCAAACAGGGTGGGGAATGAGTGCCTTATTTCTGCAGTTCTCCAGAATGAGAGCTAATCAGGACACGGCAGCAGTTTACATAGCGTCTTCTTTGTTCTGGTGTTCGTTGGGGAAGCACAGGGGTTTGTGGGATATTGAGTGGAATTGATGTTTTATGTGCGTGCGGGGAGGGAGGGATGACTAATGACCTGTCAGAGGTAGATTTCCTGGCAAAGATATAAAAACCAGCATGACGTGGACATGGCAAATGACATAATCAAGTCTTTCCCTGTAAGAGATGCAATCGTGGGGGCATAATGCAAACGTCTGGTATTTTCCAGGGTTCATTTTCCGTCGTTCTAGGACCCTCTCATATTAACCAGGGTGTAATGTCTAGTCACTGAATGATAAAATGCACACATTTCTATGCAGATTGCTACTGAAGGGCATAGAGGTATTAAAGGTTATGGAGAGGAATAAGGTATGTGTGCGTGAGAAGGAGAGCTGGCCCCGTTTTGTGGAGGTCTTCTAGGTGACAGCGCCATGTTTCTATGGCTATTCAGTCTCAAATGATTCCCCTGATGTGCTGCCATCCTTGTGATTTAGGTGCTCGGCCAGCATTACGATGAAAGAGAAGAAAGCTGTGTGTAAGTGTGTGTGCACTGGGGTGTGTTTGCGTCAGAGTAGGGCTTGTACTGAGAGTGACAGGGGAGCTTTGGTTCTTATATACTCTCTACCTGCTGATGCCTACCTGGAACCACAGGGTCACGGATACTTTATCTTTCCCAAACATAAACCTCGGGTCTCGGCCACACACAAACGCACACACAGCTGCTGAAACGATGTCTTGCCTTGAGCTACAGTTTGTAAGAATACTATATTGCTTCGGCTGTTACCCTGTAGAAACCATTTTCCTGTTGCTGTCTTCTCTTACCAAACAAAAAAGCTGAATTTAATTATTTCGCTGCTGATGAAGTTGAACGTTCCAGTGACACCGCATTTTCAGGAGGTGTACTGCAGTCGTTAAGCGTGATTTTTGTATATTTGAAGTAGGGCTGTGCGATTAATCGATTTTAAATCTAAATCGGATTTATTAATCAAGACGATGTTAAAAAAAGGAAAATCGGAAAATCGATTTTCCTCTTTTGCAGCTGGCTGCATTACAGACAGAGCTCTTCTAGTCATCTTTGTTTGGTCAAGAAAATTGTAAATGTTGTCACTTTACTAAACTCAAGGAGGATTTACAGTATCTTTCAATTGCACTTCATTCCCAATAGGGAAATTTGTTTGCTATTTTTCTTACATATAAAATAAAGATAAAATATTTTTTTTAATTATTCCATTGTCTTTTGTAGTTTTACCAAAAAAATCGAAATCGAAAATCGGGTTTTCAGAGAAAAAAATCTGGATTTTATTTTTGTCCAAAATCGCCCAGCCCTAATTTGAAGTATCGCAAAAACAATTACTAGTTTAATGTCGGAGTTAAGTTTGTAGCTCCAGTCAGTCGTTAGTTGTGGCGTATGGAGCCAATATTTCCATGTCTTATTTTTTTTGTAAAAATCCCCACAGCACGGAAATAATTTCTTAAAAACATCTTTCCTTTGTGTCAAATCGGATCGTTTATGTAATATTTTCAGTTAAAACGCCAAGAGCTGTAGTAGCACTTAAAACATGCTATAACTGCTTTTTTTTCCTTTTAAACATTATATCTAAGCAAAGCAATTCATCTATTCATCTAAGATTGTTACATTTGGGAGAGAGAAAAAATGGTGCTGCTGTGACAGTGTTGTGTTGTTTCAGTGATGCCTTGTTTGCTATTCAGACATGTTTTGCTTCACTCAGTAGGCTAGAGTCTATAGTCGGTTAATGCCTGGATTAAATTCCCTCACAGCACAGTAGCTTTCCTGAGCCCTATTTAAGTTGGTAAGCCTCATGATTATTATGGCACAAGCAGTCATTATCTAGGGCTGGAAACATGAACAAAAATGAGGCAAGGAGAGAGAGGGGAAGAATTCAGGAGGGGAGGCTGACTGCAACACAAGTCCCGGTGAAATGGACTGGCTGTGCGGCCCAGAGTATTTGTTTTTGGCCGTGGCCCTCTGCCAAGCAGTCAGGGCTCCTGAGTTTCCAAGTCAGCAATGCCCTTAAAAAAAAGAGTCCCCCCATTACAGGAGGGATGTAGAGATAATGTAGTGTGACACACGTTATGTACACTGGGTCTGGGAAAGAGGAGTTTCAGGGACACAGGTGTCATAAGAGCCATTAATCTGCTATTGTCACATGTTATTGCAAATTAAAAGTAGCATGTTACACTTGGCAGCCATTGTTGCAGACAGGCAAGAGTCCGGAAGCACGGGCGAGACCTCTGGAGATGGTGTCTTCGGTGACCACGGCTGTCTGTGCGTCTTACAAATTGACATATATTAGAATTTGCAGTCCTGTAGAGAAAAGCTATTACCTCACGTATTAACATCCAAGAAGCCAGCGACCCACTTCACCCCTGCTGCAACCCACCACCCCCACTACTTTTAACACCGTGCGCTTCAGAGAAGATGAAAAGTGCGCTTAAGCTCCTTTTTTCAGAAGAAAATAAAAACATCATTTGAATATTTAAGTTAAAAGGTACCACATTCTGTATTAATTGAGGTGTGAAAGCAAATAGGTATTTTGAGGACATGAAGATGTGGTCCTTCAAAAGTTGTTTCACAAAATGCACAATCAGATCAGGAGATAATTCATCACATTCTGGGCTTATCCTTGCATTTTTTTGGAGCTTTCCTTTATGATTTATGACAGTAACGGCAGGAGAGAAGTGTCATGATAAGATGATCATCGTATATTTCAAAAGCCAACAACAATAGCCAGTGGCAGTCGAAATGGATGTGATTCTGTGCTTCGGTAGTTGTTGAATTAATTATTTCTCATCTCTGTGCGTCATGAGGACTTAAGCGATGCGTGTGGATGGAGATGAGTGATGGAGCGGGCCGTCGCAACACCCTGCTCTGTGCATCAGCATCTGCTTTGGGTGTAGAGGGGGAAACAACACAAGAACTCAGAGCACAGCAAAATGTCAGCATCAGAATGCAGCAATCCAGATTAAATTAATAAATATATTAAAGCCAGCGCAAATTAAAGACTAACAGCACTGCTGTCCAAACTCGGTCAGTCTTTGAAGTAATAACCAAGTTTGTAGGTTTTAGGCACTTATAGCCCAAGCATGGGGCAAGGATTCATTTATATCGGATATGTATAGAAAAGAGAATAAAAGATTACATTTTTTTAAATTTATTGATGATTTAAGAATAGTTTTCAACTAATTTCCTCCCAATCTACTGAACAATTTATTGCCCAGTCCTGATGAACGCGAGCAGATCTTTGGTGAGGCAGAACAAACATTATCCATTCCAGAGACAAAATTACATTAATGTTTACATAATCAAAACATTCAATTAGAAAACCAAAATACAGCTGAGTTCATCCAAATTGATGCAAATGAGTTTTAATTTGATTCCATTTAGCCACGAATTGAATCAGGCAGGAAATTATAGAGGTGAATTATTGTGAAATATATTGCAGTATGTTAAGGGAACAGGTATTTACTCCATATTGTATGAGGATAAATGATTTAAAGAAAAACTAGAACGAGTGGGAATGAAGGCAGAGGAGGGAGAGAGAGAAAGTGTGTTTTCCCGAGGGAGACTTTCATGACCTTAAGGTGCCAGCTCAACTCCCCGCACCTCGGACAAAAACTAAGAACCTCAATTTTCACTGCATGACAGACTTTCAACTTTTATTCTGAAATGTCTCCCTTCCTCTATTTGAGACAGGCTTTCAGAGAAAAGCGCTACTCAGTCTGCTCCTCATTTGTGATTATTGTTCTGTTTTCGTTTGGAGGGCAGTCCCTCTGGCTCTTTGCAGTCGTCAGAGTTGTGTTGGCTGAAGCCTCTTGCTGGGGGTCGTGACCTGTAGGTGCCAATCCCGCAGAGAGGAGTCTGCTTTACAGAGCTGGTTATCTGATCTGATAGATCCTGCTCCCTCGTTACCAGAGTGTTAATACAGACTGATGTCAAGATGAATACACTCAGTGCCAGCGATGATCAATAAATGACCACAGAGCGGGACAAGCGTGTAACACACACACCAGCAAAGCCATTGTGGTCAAAGACGGTTATCGCGGCTCGATGATGGGCTGATTTTGGACTGTCCAAATAATGTTTTTGTTTTTTCTGTAGGGATGTTACATGCTTATAGATACTTCTTGTACACAGAACACCACTTGAAAAAGCCATCAGATTTATATATTTATTTGTAACATGAAATACTTGTGACATCATAATCAGAAATGTTAGTGAATGCTGCAATAGCTGAGATTCGAAAACTCAGCTTTTCTGCGTATTATCTAATAATGATTCAATGTTAGTGAAAGTAATTCATATCCTAATTATTCTTTCAGTCTTGACCACAAGCGGGCATCCTTCTAGTCCTACTCGAGCCCTTGAGTTCAAACTTTTTTTTAGTAATCGGCTCATGTTAACCGTGGCAAAACAACTGTGGCTATGGTTCAAAAATATTGACTTTGACAGCTGATATGAAACAGGAAGAATCAAGAACTTGTGCCAGATGTTTAAGTCTGACATTCTGATGTACAAGAATCATGTTTCTTTACACTCACAAGTAGCCTTTGTGACTCAAACATTTAAAAAAAAAATGTATTTTATGAAAACAATGATGCTGTTGTACTTATTACAAGGCCAGTCTTGAAACTGTTTAAGAAGGAATAAACTTGATGCATGCTTGAGGAATCGTAAGCACACAGCTTCATAAATTCTCTAAATGATGCCAGATTAATCTTGAAGTGCTGCTTATTTGTCAGCAGCGAGGAGGGCATATGGGACTGTCCTCAGCTTGAGGGAGGAAGAGTGCGTGGGTTGACCCAGGATGGTTTGACTTGTGTGTGGGAAGTGTATTCCACTGTGGTGAATGACAAATATGGTGTGGGTGGGTATCGATCAAATGTTGTGGCAGAGGCTAGCTGATGGAGGGTAATTAATGACTCTATCTGCTTAAGTAGCAAAGAGAACAATTGAGTTTGATAAAGTGACACACAGGGACAGCAGGAGAAGGTGAGGAGTATTCGTGTGGCTGCGCAGAAAACATGTTGAATACTTATTTGACTGCGTTAAACTGTCACCATAAGAAAAGTCAAAGCTGTTGTTTAGCAGCTGTGTTATGCTCTTATAAGAATAATTAAACAATTAGCTAAAAATACATCGCTTCATCACAGTTTGTCCGTCTTAAATTGTCTGTATGTCGGCTGTTTGACAGATTACGTGAGTTTTGCTCTGCTAAGCTAAACCTAACTGTCTGCTAGCTGTGTTTTTTAGATTTAGCGTGCAGAGGTGCTTTTTTTTTTTTCTCCACTTAGTTCGCATGCACTCACTTGTCCTGTGTCAATCTGTATGAAGTACCGAACGTGCCACCTGGCGTCCAGAACAAGTATGTACAGGGGCCTCATTTATAAAAGTGTGTAGGATCCATACTAAAAGTGCACTTAAACCCAAAAGCCGAAAATGGCGGGCGCAAAAAAAATCCGGATTTATAAAACCCTGTGCACGCACACTTGCACGCAATGTTCGCTTTATAAATCACAGTCCAGCTGGAAGTTTGCGCAGCTGAATTTGCCTCATATCCCGCCCTCTACACGCCCACTTCATACCATAAACGGGCAATGCAAAATAGTTCATGACTGTATTTGCATATGAATGAGCCTGCTGAGCATGCGCAGCGGCTTCCTGCGTTAGCCGATTAGCCGCGTTAGCCGGTTAGCCGATTAGCCGCATTAGCCGTGTTAGCCGCGCTGCAGTCTGTCTTGCTTCTGTCCTCGTCCCTTATTTTGAAATATGTCCACCCTGCTGACGTCCTACTTACATTAATTGTCACTATCTTGCCTGAAACGGCACTCTATATAACCGGACTGTAAGAATGGGATTGTTTATGGTCTTCTTCTTCTCTGTTTTATTGGCGGATCGCAACCAGCTTTAAGGTGCATACCGCCACCTACTGTACAAGAGTGTGTAACATCATTTCATTTAGCCTGTTTTTTAAATTCTATTTGATTGTTTATGTTGTTTCCAGAGGTGGGTAGAGTAGCCAAAAATTGTACTCAAGTAAAAGTACTGTTACTTCAGAATAATATGACTCAAGTAGAAGTAAAAAGTAGTCATCCAAATAATTACTTGAGTAAAAGTAAAAAGTACTTGGTGAAAAAACTACTCAAGTACTGAGTAACTGTTGAGTAACGTCTGAAGTACAAAATAATCCTCTTCAAGCAAATAAAATAAATAAAATAAATAAAAAATAAAGAATAGCTAAATTAAATTAAATTAATCTTAAAGTAAATTCAAGTACTTTAATAAATAATAAAATAATAACAGAATAAAAAAAAAATTAAGCACAAGTAGCACAAAATTTCAAGCCTTTGTACTTTTATTTTTTAATCAGGCAGAACTAGAACAAGCCCATGAACTCATATGGCACTTTTCCACTAGTCTCGCTTCAGCCCGGCGCGGCTCGACGCGGCTCCACCCGTGTGTTTTTGCACAGGCAGGGGGGAAGTGGGGGGGTTGGGGTGAAGCTGCTGTGACGTACTCGATTGCGCAGCACCTTTGTTTGTGTCGGCGCAGATGAGAAATCAGCTGGAGCCGGGAGCGGCTGAGAAAAAAACAGCCCGTCTACATCCCTTTATTAATTTTCTCGACGGTTTATGAACATCTGCACCTCAGAGTTGGATAACCAAACAGACGATTTTGCTGTATAATAAAATCGCCGCGAGTCGCCTCGCGCTGACTCCCGCTTCCTGATTCAAACGTTTGACGGCCCCGCCCCCCGACCAATCAGAGGCGTGGAGGGTGGTGACGCCAGAAATAGTCCCGGCTCAGCCCGCATAGAACCTCGCTCGAATGGTTACAGAAAAATGTATCGGCTTGGAGCGGCTCTACCCGTCTCAGCCCTAATGCAAAAGCGCAACGGGTAGAACCGAGCTGAGGTGGTACTAGTGCAAAAGGGCCATTAGAAACTGTGTGTGTTTGAGTCTGTGTAAATGGGACAAAACATGCAAAAACAAACATTTTTCCCAAAGAATCACTCAGTGATGTCATGAGATTGACGCGTACGTGGATAAAAGGGATAAAAGAAAAGTAACAGCTCAATGTAGCCTAGCTGGCCGAGTTTTGTTTAAAATTGAATTTCTGTTGCAAATAAAACCTGTCTTCCAATTCATTGCATTTTTCATTGCATTTTTAGCCTAGTTATTTTGTGGTAGAAGTATCGGATCGGTACTCGGTATCGGCGAGTACACAAATTAAAATACTCGTACTCGTACTCGGTGTGAAAAAAATGGTATCGGGACATCCCTAATTCTTAAGAAGATCAAATATCAATAGAAAGGGAAACAAATGAGATACATGTTCTATATTTTATGAGATTTCGTAAGTTCACTAAGCAATGAATTGATTTCTGCATAACATTTTTGCGCTGAAAGAAGCTGAAATGAGGCCTCATCAACAAAGGGCCAACAATTTAACTTCTGGATTGATGCCAATGTGGAAATAAGAAAAGTTGTAGTTCATCAACTGACCACTGGGGACTGACTGCAAAAGTGAGTCAATCTCCACTTACTCCCATGTCCAAACATATTCATGGCCTGTTTCAAAAAATGATTTTGGTCTGTATAGCTAGATTTCACATCCATGATAACTGAATGGGGAGTGATTTTTATTTATTTTTTTCTTCCACACCATATCAGGTAAAATAATATAAAGCAATACTTTTAATATGTAGGTATAATTAGGAATCGTCACTTCCTCATCATTCCTTGTCATGCTGCAGAGCTTAGCTCAGCAGCATTCAGCAGCCTTCTGCCCATTTACAACATGGTGCCACAAAACCACTCTCCAGAAAACCTATGGGAGATGTTACTGAGGGGTTTCCCAGTCATTATACAGTCTATGGTAACAACACAGACTGTTGGAAAAATGAACTTCACTTCAGTCTTCTTCCTCTTTAGAGCGAGTCCATTTCCTATGTAAAACGCTGTCATCACATGCACGTATAAACTATACTCAGGATTGTTTTCTAGCCAATAGAGCATTATCACCTTGTCCTGCAAAGTTGCCTTACACAGAAAATTAGAGAAAAGCAAATAATGAAATACAAATTTAAAACAATACCATGCAAAATCTTGAGATTGCACATTTCTGTTGTTGTAAGAAAAGTGAAAGAAGCTGACAAAATTTTATATCACATGCATTTGTGATTTATAAAAAATATAATATACTATAAATTTAAAAAAAAACTCTGCAACATTGAGATAGTTTGAAACTGATTTTTTCAGCTGCTGATTGTTATAAATGTTTATCAGGGCTATTTTATGTAAGAGCACATGTATGCAGGTATTGGTGATTTCTAGAGAATTAAAAAACAATTTTAGAAATGTTTAGTTATACAGTATCTTCTCCTGATATAAAAGCACAGGAAATGGCAGCATGAGAGAGATATTGTGAATAACAATGAGATATTTAAAAAAACAAAGAACCAGGTTTTACTTTAGTGAATTGACCTGCAGACTTTGTTGTTTCATGATGCAATACATCACCCGGTTTCCTCCTGTACTCTTGCTGTCAGACAGATTTGTCTGGAATTTAAATGAATAGCATTGTAGGGCACTTACTGAAATTGTGATGTGCTCGCTCTTCTACTGTGGACATTTTCAACATTTTGCATGACACTGCCAGATAAATGGTGCTCAAGTGCAACCTCATACTTTCTCTCACTGTGAGGTAGCCTTGTGGAACGATTTTTTGTTAACTCTGCTTCAAAATTAATATAATTGATGGAAAAAGCTGATATTGTTCACAAAATCAAAATCCACCTTTATGAGCTCACGTGGATGTGTACATCCTACCTGTATCTCTGCAGTTAAAATAAGTAATAGTTACATATGTCAGCAGACCTTCCTTATTCTGCAGCCCTCAGCACAATATCAGGTCATACATACTTGCACTTGCTCTCTCACACACATATACGCACACACACACACTCCTCACATTCTCTTTTATAGCTTCTTCAGCTATAGAGAGTCGGGTTCATCCTCTGGCCTTAGTCTGTGAAAAAAGGTCAAGCAGCAGAATAGAATGGCAATAACCCTCCCAAATGGTACTATCACACAGACATGATTGATCAATTGAATTCCATGGCAGAGAAAAATGTGGGATTAAGTAGAGTATTATACGCACAATGAGTTGAGGCATGATGTTCATTTCAAGTTCATTTCGGCTCCCTCTTGCCACCAGATCAGGCAATCAATAGCGGGCCTTGCATATCATATATCACTTCTCTCCCAGTGAAGGGAGAACATAATCTGCTGCAAATTTAGAATGACAGATTTGTAAGGGAGCTGAAGCTTTCTGGGGTCCAGGGAGGAGACCTACAGACACAGTCACTGCAGCAAAGAGAGGAAGATGGGGCTGGCAGAGAGGGACTGTGGAAGGAAGGAGGGAGGAGGGGGGTGTAGGGACGGTTTGGGAAGGTTTCAACGGTTTACACAAAACAGGGAACGCGAAGACATCCTCCTCCCAACAATCCAGCAATCAGGTCAGGAGTCAGGAGAAAATTCCTGTTCTTGGAGAGCCGGATGATTGAACTAGACTGTACAATTTTATTCAGCAGCCGCTGCTGCTTCCAAATGGAACCACATGCTCAGAGAGGGTGAAAGCAGCATCGAATTGTGAAAGAGAAAACTCTGCTTTTAAGAAACAACATTTGATTTCAGTGAACATTGATCTTTTTGTATAGAATAAAAGAAGATTTTTTTTAAAAAAGACTCTTGCTTTTACAAAATAGAAAAATACTATAATGGGTGAGCTGCTGTTTTCATCAGTACGCATACTTGCTACAAATATATATCTTTGCAAGCAAGTGTAATCCATCAATTACCAGAGGGCTTTCAGATCATGATGCTGTTAATTCTGTGAGGGGATTAGCACAGTAGCCAGAGGCTCACATATCCATTAAGGTGAAGAAAAACCTGCACTCCATCCTTTTCTGTCCTCAGAACCCCCCACAGAGGTGCTACACAATATACATGAGGAGAATATAAAGTGCATACTGTAGCTTGAAGTGAAGGCCAGCTTCCCGCGGTCAGTGTCTCGAATGTTGCTCTCTCTTCTTATAGATGGTTCAGATGGTTCTGGCCCAAACAGTGATTCTCAAGGTAGTGTGGAGAGTTTACGGAAACACCTGAGGGCAGATGCCTTCACCCAGCAGCAGCTGGAAGCGTTGGACCGGGTCTTTGAACGCCCCTCGTACCCTGATGTCTTCCCCACACCGGAGCATATTAAACCAGAACAGGTTAGTAGCACCACAACTGTTACCTCTGGTTTTATTTCACTTTTTTTTTTTAACATCTAGGGTTTTTTTATGTGTGTGAAATAGATGTGGGTGCAATTCATCGATGTGTCGATGCATCGCTATGCATCACGTGACGATTTGGAATCGATTAATTAAAAAAAAAAAACATTTTTTTTTTAATTAATCGATTCCAAATTAAAGTTATCCTATCCAGATTCCAGACTGAATAAGCTGCTGAATCATTTCATTTTCAAGAATGCAAATTTCTTATTGTTCACTTGAAATATGGCAGGCTCAATAGAGGGGGCTCTCATGCAAGTGCAGCTTTCCCTGGTCAAAGTTAAGTAAGTCAAAGAACAAATGTTTACATAGTCATAAAATAAATTATTTTGTGTCTTTGAAAAATACATGTCAAATGTTCAAAAAACCTTGTTATTTACTTAATGAGTGTTGTTAGAGGAACTGAGTTAATTGATTGGCTATTTATTTACAAATGTAGCCACAGATGAAGACAAAATCAATCTTGTATGGAAAAAGCATTAAAAATCACAATAATCGAAGAATCGTGGCACCAATAATCGAATCGAATCGACAATCGTTATAATCGAAGAATCGAAGAATCGAAGCTCCAATAATCGAAATCGAATCGAATCGTGAGGTACCCTTGTTTGCACACCCCTAGTGTGAAATATTCAGACACACACAAACACATCTATCAAAAATATTCCCAAGCTAAACCCATAAACAAAAGCTAAATAAACAAATGTCTGAGATGACTAAAGACTGGATTACAGTCCAACCGTGTAGAATGCTGCAGCCATCACAAGGAAAACTCCCACACACTATTGATTTTGTGATGAAAAACACATTCCTTGCACCCACTGTAATTGAGGATAACAGTAAAGCAACATGAAATTAATCAATATCCAGATTTTTCTTCATTCTTTTGCTGTTATTCAACTGCTGCTTCTGATCTTTTTTATGTTCTACTTTCATCCGCGTCACTTTGAAGACTCGCTCCGTCTTGAGAGTAGCATTTAGTGTAATGACATAAATGTATACAATGACCTCCATTTATTCCAGGTTTTGATATTGCCACCACAGTTGCCATCCATCCTCATTTCAAAAATTAAGAGGCATTTGGGAAAACAGCTAACCCCCCCCCCAAACCAGAACGACAGCCAGAAACCACTGCTTATTAAAACCTCTGGGCTTATTACAATGGATAACCTTTATTTACTTTCATTATACTATTAAACAACAAGAGACTATTAATTTCTCCCACCAAACTACAAGCCAGACCCATAAAGCAAAAGCAGTCACCTAATTGAGTTCATTTTAATTTCTCTCCAATCGGGGCAAATTACGCAGGTGATAAATCAGTGGGACAGGCCTCACCTCCAGAAGAGGGCCTAATTTGCAGCTAATTACAAAACTGATTTCTACTGGAAGATCAATACCAAAACGAATTGGAAATGACTTGCAATCACAAAGACCGTCAAGGAGAGTATTAAAAGGCAGGGGGAAAAGGGTTAGACTGGAAAAGGGGGAGAGTAAGTGAGGAAAAAAGAAAGGAGGCCAGAAACGGTCCAGAAAAATCAGCTTTAATTTACTGCAATATTAATCAGAGCACTTTCTCGTTCATAGGTCCCTCATGGGTTTTTTTTTTTTTTTTTTTTTTTTGTTTTGGGGTTTTTTTTTCTCCTGGAAAATGTGGCCTTATTAGCCAGTGTCTGGGTTCTGTTGCGGGGCATTAAAAACCCATTCTGGAGATGCAAAACCCAATGGATTCACCCCTCCCACACTTCTGCTAGCCATTTGGTCATCCTTTTCAGACCTATCTTTTCAGTTTTCCCCCTCCTGCCCTTTATCTGCATGATAAAACGTCTGTTTGGCGTCTGAAGCCCGCGAGAATAGAGGAAAACATCCGACATTGTGCCAGTGAACAGTTGTAGCAGACAATTAGAGTTTATCTGTGATAGTAGCAGACAAGAGCGGGGTCACAGGCGTCCCCCTGTGAGAGCGCAGCCCACTGAGCCACTCACACTGAGTTATGGACAAACATTGTCAACACTCAGACTCCGGAAGTCTCATCTCATTAAAAAAAAACTGCTAACATCTGCCATCAGCTTCTTTGTGAATAGTACCAAAAAAAAAAAATATGACCATCAAAGAGGAAGTTTGGAATTAATGTTTTTTTTATCCTGTGATATTTAAAAAAAAAATAAAGGTTCACATTATTCCTACCACAAAAAGACACATTTTGCTTATTATACTATAGTATTTAGATATTTCCAGAAACTGTTACATTATTTAAGTACTTTTCAATACAGGACCAAATCCTGTAAACTATTAATTTGGTTCATTACAGAAAAAGTTATTGATATTATTGCATCAATGGATATATCATAGTGTTTTATTACATGCATTCATTTTTCAAGACTAAAAAGTGATCATATAAATGGAAATAAAAGGTATTTTGGTTCTGTTTTTGCCCAAAAAGTAAAAAAAAAAACACAGCACATGCACCAATCACTCTCCATTCACTCTCTGTTTGTTTTTGTTTTATTGGGATTTAAGGGGTACTGGCCCTTTAAGTCAGTATCTGATCTGAATCCTAACCAGAGGAAAACCCTTAAACAGGTCTAAGTTAAAGAAGAAGAAAAAAGCGTGACTTACAAGTGAGTGTATTCAGATATGAGAGGTGATGAAAATTAAAGGTGCTTTGGTCTCCAAAATAAAAGTTAAGAAAAAAAAAAAAGGGAATGGTGTTTCCCAAACAGGACCTCATGGTGTGTCTGTAACAAAGCAGAACTGCTTTTCTCCCTTGGCTGATCAGGGGTAGGACTGCAGTCAAGCACAAAGGGCCAGCTGACGCCTTGGCTTTTCACTCATCTCAAAATCCCACTTCCTTTCAGACAATACCAAAATACATTCATGATATGGTTGAACTGCCACCCTGCAGCATGAGCACACACACAATGCTCTCATACAAATTTATGCTCACACAGAAACTGTGTGAAGAGCTTAATGGAGGAGGAGAAAGGAGGATTTCCATCTAGGTATTGTTTGGTTGTGTAATGATTCAACTGTCCTTTTCCCAGGCTAATGAGTACACGCTCCCTGCCCTGAATTCCAGCCTGGACGAAGTCAAGCCCAGTTTATCCTCTAGCGCCAACCCAGACCTGGGCCCCAGCGTGTCGCAAAGCTACCCTGTAGGTAAGATCAAGTGCCATACAGTACGCCTTTATGCTGCCGAGCCACAGCTTCAGCTGAGGGGGGGTTTAAGCAATGTCCATGAACAAATACCAAAGTCTGTGCTAAACCTGCTTAAGACAGAAATGAAATGTATGACAATAAACTTAAAAAAAAAAAAAAATTGTTAAGTGTGAAGACTTTTTTTAATCCCATTGCACTCTGAGCTGAAAAGGTGGTACGATGACGTGATAAAAGCTTTAGCAGCTCTCTTCTGTCTGTGTTTTTGCTGAGCAAGCAGGGCAATAAGAGAGATTGGGAGCTGTTTCAGCCACCTCTGGACATGGACCTTTGGGTGTCAGGCAGCACATCAGAAATGTGAACGTACATTAGAGCAAGGTCTTTGGGAGGGGGGGGAAAAAAAAAAGAAAGAAAAAAAAAAGACCACCGCGCAGGACTGGCTGCTCGCTGGCTGCTGCTGCTGCACTGCTCCTGCGATTTGTCCGCCAGGAGACAGTTTGTATGTCTCAAAGCACGAGTAATGTGCCTTGGTAAATACGGTCTGGCATTTCTGCTGCCTAACTCTAACACCATGATCATTTATTTCGCCCTGCTAGCGCTCCCTCTCTTTGCCAACCCCCCCCTACACCCCCACCCCCTCCTCTGCCGTCTCCTCTCCTTGTCACAGTTAA
Source organism: Cololabis saira (assembly GCF_033807715.1). NCBI lineage: Eukaryota > Metazoa > Chordata > Actinopteri > Beloniformes > Belonidae > Cololabis > Cololabis saira. The sequence goes on along the minus strand of NC_084605.1, from coordinate 30,899,578 downwards.
TGACTGCCTGGCTAATTGAAATATTGTTCCGTTGTTGCAGTGTTATTACCAAGAAGAAGGTTAAGTTTACTGAAAGTTTACGATGACTGTCGGGTGCCGGGAGATTAATATACCGAGCTTTTATTAAAATTCATATAATTATGTAGCGGCCTTCAAAGGCAACGAGTCCTGCGTGGGGGGGAGGACAGGGTGATTGAAAATTGCAGCAGCCCTCCTTCTTAAATGATAGCTGAGCAGTCTTATGAGAAAAGAAAGAGCTCTTTTCTCATTAATATGTGGGAGGTAGATTTCCCCTGTAAAGGCAGGGCCTCCAGAGAAGAAAGGTGTGTGTTTGTCCTTTGTGCACTGATGGCCCCACGTAGAAAGCAGGCCTGGTTGTGCAGGCAGCTTTGTTTGCACCTGGGATATTTTAGATGGTCCCTGCAGAAAAAAAGCTCTCCTTACTGCTTCACAGGTGCAAAGAGACATGTAGAGGCAGAACGATGGGCTCAGTGTCTTCCCCTTGTGTGTCAGTCTGTGCGTGTGTGTGTGTCAGTGTGTGTGTGTCAGTGTGTTTGCATATGGGAAGCACATGACCTGCTTTTGTATTAGCAAATAAGTTTATTCCATGCCCTTTTTCTAGATCTCACAGGAGGCAGAGAAATAAAGTGAATGGAGGTCAAATTAATGGAACAAACACCATTCAGACTTCCACTTGGTAATTACTATTTGGTTAGTGGCTCCTCTGCTTGGTTTTCCCTCAGTGACTGCTTGTGTGGATAATAGGCGATATTCAGCTGTGTGGTCTCTCTAATGGCTGAGTATTACAGTTTACTTGCCAGCGATAAGCTTACCAGAGGAATTTTAAGCCATGCAAAAAGTAGTAGTATGTTATCTGCAGCATTTAGGCTGAGATCCAATTTCAAATTAATTGTGTCTTTACGGGGGGGAAAAGAACCGGAGATTACGTTCATCCTTAGAATATTTTCTCGAAATGCCAATTAAAACTGCTGTAGCTATTGATCTTGTTGATTTTATGCCCTGGAATTAGCATAATCTATTAAAATGAATTATTCATGAAGTGCTCATTGCCATAGATCAGGATTCTCAGTGAACTGAAAGATGTGAGAGATAGAAATCTTTTGTGTCCTTTGCTTATCCTATTAAGGTTCAAAAGTACCTGCAGAGCAGGCTCAAATAAGAAAGGGATTTAAGAGCATTGTGCCCATCATCGAAATTCAGAGGCAAGAAGCTACTTCCATTAAAACTGTTTTTTTTTTCTCTATCCTTCACATTAAAGCTGAATTACCTGCTAAATAGTCCCTCTTACCCCATAAAAACACCAAAGGGTTCCATGAATATGTGGAAAGGACAATTGCATATTGTGAGGTAATTTCTATTGTTGATATGGGAAGTAATTTCTTTGATGAATTCCCTTCATGAGATGGATTCCATCTCGAGAGCTTCTTATTCTTGTTCATTCAAACCGCTTTAAATTCTAATAGTGTGGGCTGCGGGTTGATCTGTGAATTGCGGAAGAAGGAGCTTTTTTTTTGTGTTTGTGTGTGCATTTTGAGACGTAAATGGAGAGATGGCTTCAGTGTGGCCAGTGGTCCACTATTTTCGGAAGAGACTCTTTGCATTTCATGAAAGTGGTCAGAAACCCCTCCTGTTTTCTTGATAGTGCATCAGACTAAAGAGCCATCTTCAGGTGGCGAGCAGATCCCCTTGAGCTTTCAGTGGGAGTTTAGCACATCTTCACTCGGCAAACTGATTACTATTTAAACACGTTCCCTGCTGGGCTTGTTAATCGAGGCCTCGGAAAGGCTTGAAGTCCCTGTGTCAGTGACACCTCTCTCTCCCTCAAGAAGCAGCTTCTCTTCTCTTCTTTATCTTTTTCTCGTTATAATTAAAAACAAAACTTCGTCTCGCACATTAAACATCCAGTTAAGGTGAGAGCTGAGAGCTCTCAGGATGAACTAGACAAAAAAGTATCAAGACCCACCTTTGTCCAGTGAGCAGCGAGCAGACAGCGAACCTGCCCGGCCGTGTTGTGCGGCCCTGTGACTCCCACCCCCCACCCCCACCCACCCGTCTCCCCACAGGGAGAAACGCAGGCTCAGAAATTAATGCTCATTTCGTCTTCACAAAAGCAAACTAACCTTTGAGCACACATTTGATAATGAATGACTTTCAGCCCGCGTTTGGGGAATTAAAGCAATTTGGCTCTCCAAACATTCTTTACTTAGTTGTAATTAATTAGGGTGCTGAGATTTTTTAGCTGGTGATAAATTGCCACATTCTGCACATAGCCCAGAAAATGGAGGTCAAAGATTTTCGGTTGTTGTTGTAGCATACATGAAGGTGTCCCTGTCATGCTAAATTTAATACTCTTGCAAGCAAAAGAGTCATTCACAAATGACTTTGTTCGTGTGCCAAATAAAAAGAAGGTCACCCTGGTTTTTTCTGCTGGTGTTTGAAGAAACTGAACTGTGCGTGTATCTCGTCATATCATTTTTTTTTCTTCTTCAAGAAGTAAATCATTTTAAGATGCCTTACTTCATTGGTTCTCATTCAAATAATCGTGTCCCATTCGAACCTCTAAGAGTCCTGTTTGCGGTCAGATATTTCAACTCACACCAGCTGCAAGAAAAATAGCATTCCCAGCTCAGCAGTGACTGCAGCGAGCCCCCTCTCAAATTAAGACAGAAATCAACAGGCGTTTGGAACAGCAAACAACAAAAAAAAAAAAAAAAAAAAATCTTTGAATTGATTCTCGCAGGGGAGAGAAAAAGGGGGCAGAGGAAAATAAATAGCTTGATTTGCTGGCGTTCAATCTAAGGGGACTGTCACAGGAAAAGGAGACAATATAAAGAATCCCATCTTTTAATGAGAATCTGGACACACATCTCTGTTGTAAAAAACAACAAAGGCTTGGAAGCAGCTAATGAGGCTATCATTGCTGTACAGAGAGTTCTCCGAGTCTGCCCCTCTTTTGAAAGAGGGCTTTAAAGGGGACATAAAGCAACAGTCACAGAGCTGCTGGCAGTCACTGCCAAGTGAATGTACAAAAACAGGACTCGGCACCGGCTGTTATAGTGGCAACACTCAGCATGCACACTTATGAATGCATTTGTTAACTGTTCTCCGTAGTGCTCGGTGGCATCTGCTTTTACCAATCTACAACGCTGAGTATTGAACATAGCAAAGCAAAGTGTGTCTCTTATTGATGCTACTTAAGGTCAGAATGAAGGCTGAAGTTTGCAATGAGGGTTAAGTTGAAAGTATTGATCCCCGTATCTGATTCGCTGGATCCGTATCAAGGCTAATATTGATGAAGTGACCAGCCCAAATTAACCACAGTTTCCTAGTCATTCACTGATGCTATCAATTTTTGTGGGAGCATCACTCTTTAGTTTACAAGCTAAGCCTGTTTATGGACTCAAGACTGTCAATCCTATAAGAGAAATATACAGGGGGAAAAAATCTGAAAAATATGTCCCAGAACTAGTGGGTACTGTCTGTAGAGTAAATTTATTTCCTCATAGTTCAGCTATATTTTAAGGAATTCAATTATATGTTGCCTTGAGGGTGCACAATTAAAGAGCACCCTTTGGTCATTATGTGCTTCAGAGGTTAACGCAGAGATAAAAGTATTTACTTTTACTCAACATGCAACACAGCTGTGGCTACTGCCATAATGACAAAGAAAAGATAGGGTCAGTGTTTGCAGAGACAGTTAGACAATAGTGACCAGTGTCCACACACACACACACATACACACACACACACACACACACGCTCACAATGGCTTCGCCCCTGCCGGACCCCCCACTACAGTACTCCCACGGCTCCCTTTGACTTATGTGCACTGGCTTGTGGCTAACTAATTCTTATTATAAATGAAAGGTCCAGCGTGACCTCACTCTTCTCTGTAAAGCTCTTTAACTCACAGCCCGCGAGTCACTGCGCTTTAACCAAAAGACACATTTCACCAGGCGCTCATACAATGCAGCCATCAACGCTGACAAAAGAGAACAGTTGTTCAACATGAGATGGAACCGTTTCATCAGCAGACGATTCACAATTACAAATGGAAATGTACCTCTTTTCTTTCTTTTTTAGGTTTGTATTTTACTGTACAGTATTCACTTCCGGATACATATATTAATATATTAATACATACATATACTAATCTTTTACTCTTCTGTCCACATTTTAGCAGCTTTGACAACAACTTGGCACATCTGTGACAGCTCTTAGGACTCTGTAACAAAAATATGCTACTTTATGAAGATGTGATGATTTTTTCTGATTAGGATGGGACTTTAAAACAAAAGCATAATTTAAAGATCCTGGGGAAATTATTTAACGTATCTGCATCGTCAGTATAAGGTGCTATTCACGGTGTAGCCATGAAGCAGGTCAACAGGTCAGGGTGCAGCAATTATTGAAAACTCTACTTGCTGATTGTATAGCTGTGCAACATATTTCACTAAAAAATCACACGCTAGTTTTGTTTGCTAAACTGGAAACTGCACAGTAAGTACAGCTGAAAGATGCATGGATTTTATGTAAAGAATGAGTGAAATTAAAGTACTTTTGTCACTTCTGCTATTTTTGTATTAAAAACTAAAAGAAATCATACAAAACCCACAAATAATCAGCTGTGAAATAGTTATTCTTTCATGTGTACGCAGATTTACCCGTCTGTCGTGATTTTAAAGAAAGATGGCCTTTAGATGTCCATCCTTACCTTACAACAGGAAAAAAGGGAACTCTCCCTTAATCTTCCACGGCTGTGCATATACACGCCATTTTTTAAATCAGTTTTATGTTGCTATTAGCTGTGTTTAGAGTTTCTTTTTTGAATAATATCTGTTTTGCACTTTTCAGGTAAGACGTTGCCTGCGTTGCAGTGTTGTACTTAGTATTGTACTTAGGACCTTAGGACCCCATGTATTGACAAACACTTAAACTCAGCAATGTGGCCTTGCGTAATTTGCAAAAAAGAAATTTGCATTGATGAATATTGAACATTTTCTTCCAAGGCATGGTTAACTTAGTGGTTGTTATTGCTTTTTTATGTGATGTAAGAGCCTAAAGCTAACAGCACAGATAACTGTTGTCTTGTGGCGTTATGGTGCATTTCAGCTATGAGTTCCTCATTAAGCTCCATTGGGAGATGAGTTTCCCTTTGAGTCCAAGTGGTCCTCGCAGCTGACAATATAGCAGGGGCCTCTCTTTCCCCAGCCGCTGTGTAGATTGGGGTTCCGTGCTGTGGTCCAAATGGCCCTGTGGCCAGCGAGGACAGCCCAACCGTCACTCTCAATTACAGGGCTGAATATCTGCAGCCAGACTGGTGACGCTGTGCAGAGGGGCCTGTGTGCTCTGCCTTTACAGCAGCTACAGAGACGAGGGGAGCCTTATGGGATACAGTAAATGCTGCCATACGTAGACAAGGCTGAACTGCTTAATGAGGAGACATATTCATGCAAACACAAATCGAGTTGACCCAAAGCAGCAGCTGTGGGTTTGTTTAGTTGAGCTGTTAAAAAGCCGGACTGATGCTTCCTTTGGTTTTTAGTAACACATTTGTGTAACGCCGCATTTTCTGAAAGTTCTTTGAAACCTTTTTTGTGCTGAGTAACTTGAGGTGGTTGTGTTGAATTATGATATTTTCATCACAATACCAGTAGTAATTTAAAAGTGGGTCAGGTTTGCATCTTCTGTAGCTGCTACTATAATTTTTTTTTTTTTTCTAAAACTTGTGTTTCAAGTATTTTTACCAGCCACATAATGTCACAAGGTCATAGGGCTGGGCGATTTTGGACAAAAATAAAATCCCGATTTTTTTTCTCTGAAAACCCGATTTTCAATTTCGACAATGACAATGGAATAAATTGTTTAAAATATTTTATCTTTATTTTTAAAGAAAAATAGCAAACAAATTTCCCTATTGGGAATGAAGTGCAATTGAAAGATACTGTAAATCCTCCTTGAGTTTAGTAAAGTGACAACATTTACTATTTTCTTGACCAAACAAAGATGACTAGACGAGCTCTGTCTGTAATGCAGCCAGCTGCAAAAAAAAATCAATTTTCCGATTTTCCTTTTTTTAACATCGATTGTGATTAATAAATCCGATTTAGATTTAAAATCGATTAATCGCACAGCCCTACAAGGTCATGATAAAAATAAATAAAATGATGATAATACATCTTTTGGTTTGTTTTCTATAGGTATTCTTTCCTTTTACAGAGAGAAACTGTAACTTAAAAAGAGCTTTTTTCACTTAAGTTCAAGATGGAACTTCCACCCATACGGATATTCACTTCAAGTTGTTGTTACCTGATGCAGTTTCTAGTTTATGATAAAAACAAAAGCACGCTTTAATTTTACATACAATGAGATGAATTGTTCACTTTTACCAGGTCACAACTTAAACTTTAACGCCACCCCTGACAGGTCTTTTGGTGTGTTTTGCTTTGTGTCTGCAGGTCGGGATATGGCCAACACCACCCTACCTGGGTATCCCCCTCACGTTCCCCCCACAGGCCAAGGCAGCTATCCCACCTCCACACTCGCTGGAATGGTTCCTGGTGAGTCACAAAAAGAATGTCACTGTTTCACATTGTCATCGGGATCAGTTTAACGTTGACCTTCAGATTAAGAGGCATTCTCGGTGTTAGCTGCATGTGTATGATTGGATTAGAATAGCTGAATAAGTAATCAGAGACATACACTTCCCTCCTGATTCCCATTGTGCCTTCCTATTTGCTTGGATGTGCTCGATGGCCTTTGGAAACAGCAGCTTCTGCTCTCCGGAGCATAGCCCTTTCCCCTCCTCTACTTAACCTGCAGTTCAGGTTCACAGCGAACAGTTAAAAGGTCAAGAGGCATAGGCCTGGGAGCCTGGTGGATATTCAAATTGTTGCCTCTCTTGAGGAGCCCAGACCTGTGTTTCACCTCCCGTTAACAGGGCAAACATTCGGTTTTGGTGCTGGGTTTGATACACCGCTTCAACTCCAGCATCACGGTTTCAGTAAACCACAGCCTGTCCTTTGCTTTGATGTGATTAAGCCTCATGGATGAGGAAACCAGCGAAGTGTGTGCTGGGTTAGCATATCATTTACAAGTCACGCAGCCCATCACAGACACTGGCCTTTTTTCTTCATTACAAAGGGCTGCCATGGCTACTTTCAGTAACGTCACAGGCACAGATTGCACATTTTTTGTTTGCATTTTTGTGTCTGGTGTTCAGCAGTAAATATTAAAGTGACAGATTTCATCAAAACTTAGTGATACAATTTGTCATTTAAAACTGATCACCGTATTTTCTGGACTATAAGCCGCACCTGTATATAAGCCGCATCTGCTTTATTTTTTAAAAAATAATTTAAAAAAATATACAAGCCGCACCTGTATATAAGCCGCATCCGCTCTATTTAAAAAAAAAAAAAGATATGCAAGCCGCAGATATTTCTGTTGTTAGATTAGATATTTACTACATGTACAGAACGATTTTGAACTGTAAATGATGTACATGTTTGTACCTAAATAGATCTTTCCTAACAGTGTCTTTTAACACGGCAGCAACTTTGCTGATTAAAACAGGACAGAACCAAGAGAAAATAACCGGTATTTATTTATCTGTTTATCTGTTTGAAATCTGCTTCTACTTCTATCTGCTAAAGAAGAAGTAGCGTATTCTTATTTGCATTTATTTTGTCTTAGTTTAGATTCTAATTCCGGTTAGAGCACGCCGAGTGGTGGAAGAAAAATCCACAGAATAGAATAACCTTTGTATAAGCCGCATGGTTGAAAACCTATGAAAAAAGTAGCGGCTTATAGTCCAGAAAATACGGTAATTTAAACGTTCTCATCAGGTGCTGTACTGTCTTGACTCCGGTTCAAACTGTGTTTATTGTAAAGCAAACACAGGTTAACTGCTAAAATTACAACCATATATTAGTTTTACTCCTTTGAATGCATTAAGATTTCCTTTGTATTTTCTTACACATTTCTGAAAACAGGTGAATTAATTTAACATCTTACAGTGGGAGACATGGGAGCACCCAGTGGAGGTGCAGTCTGCACTTTCATTTAGATCATTGGGAATAAAACCACATGCATAGAAAAGGGAAAAAAGTCAAACATGTATTTTATTTCCCATGTGTTGTTATGCAGCACAAAGCAAAAGGTGAGAACCATTCTACACACAACCTCTAAGATTTAGTGACAGGAACAAAACACTGTTAAAGCAAAGTCGTTTCTCACCAGCCTCGTATAAAATCCAGCCTTTATTGTCTCGTAAAAAAGGAAGAAACATGTTGAACCAACAGCAGTGCTCACTGACATGCTCCAAGTTACTTCCCCTGCAATGAAATTCAGTTGCAAAGAAAAAAGTGCAACAGTTCAGACGAGAGGGGTTTCAAATTGATGCTAAAATGTCCCCTAAGAAAGGTTGCAGGATTTATAGCAGCAAATCGAAAAATGCATGCATGAAACCGTTTATTACCACTCCGTATTTATTGGGCTGGCTTGGAATGTGGTGGAGGAAGAAGAAGGGGTAGATATCCATAAATGGGACAGGGAAAGCCGCCTTCAGTGTCACATCCTGTATTGTTCAGTGTTGCATAACTTAAGTGAAATGAAAAAGAAATAAATTACTTGCTTGACTGGACGCACATCGATGATTATCTTTTCCAGCTTCAAATTGCATCCTGTTTTGAATGACGAGAGATGACTGCATGTGAAGCGGTAATGGCTTGATGCATTGAAATGCTAATTGATTTGTTGTTTTGTTTGCAGGGAGTGAGTTTTCGGGGAACCCCTATAGTCATCCACAGTACACAACCTACAATGAAGCCTGGCGATTCAGCAACCCAGCATTACTAAGTGAGTAGATGTATATTTAGAAACCTGATGTGAACAATGAGTTGACATCTAAAAAAAAATCCCTCACAGAAAAAGAATTTTTCCAGCTGCAGTCATGCCACCTGCACCAGACATGTCAGGTTTATAATTAGCTGTTCCAATATACTTTCACCACAAGTTTCTCCTTTAGGGTCGTTTGACAACACTGTTGACTTTAAGATGCTGTCCTAAATTTAAAATAGTGGCTTCACGAATGTGTACAGCTCCTGTTGCCGGTCAATTACTCATACTTTAAGCATTTCTTGTACATGACGTCAACACCTAAAATACAACAGTAAAGATTATAGGTAAAAGTCTCTGTTTAACAAATACTATAGCTTTAGACAGCTTTCAGTCACACACAAGTAATATGTTAGTTTTTTTTTGTTTTTTTGTGACTGAATCAGAAAAAAACTGTAATGGTAAACTATGGACCACCCAGGGGCGTCAATTGGGTATGGCAAGGTATGGCAGCCGCCACACCTTGGCTTCAAGGGAAAATGTAAATGTTTGTTTTTTAAATACATTTATGGAATTACTCTGTCTATTTGTATTGATTATTCTATTATTTAATACATATAAAATAACTACAAATGCAAATCAGAACAACATGATCGATTTCACAAGGTATTACACTGCAAAAACTCAAAATCTTAACAAGAATATTTGTCTTATTTCTAGTAAAATGTCAAATTTTTAGTAAAAAAAATCTCATTACATTTAAGAAAAGACTCAAAAACTCAAAAAACAACAATTTTCACCTGTTTCGAGTAGATTTTCACTTAAAATAAGAAGAACATTTTTTTTGCTTGTAATGAGAAGATAAATCTTGTCCCACTGGCAGATTTTTCTACTTATTTCAATTGAAAATTTACTTGAAACAGGTGAAAATGGTCAAATAAGTTATTTTTCTGGCGATGACTCTTGTTTTAAGTGTAATGAGACTAAAAATGACAAAACATGAGACATTTTAACTAGAAATAAGACAAATATTCCTGATAAGATGTTGAGTTTTTGCAGTGAGTGAGACTGCATTTGAAAAAGTTTCAATTTTCTTGACCACACAGATAAGCTACATAGATTTCTGTGATGAGTATTTGCTGGACGTGTTGATTGATACTCTAGTTAAGTTCTGTGACTTGTAACCTTGCCATACCTTAACTTCCACTGAATTGACGCCACTGGGACCACCATACATTGAGAGGGAGGAACATTCACAAAGAGGGATGGGACAGACTGTCAAACAAATGATCAGAAGTGTTGTTAAGCACTGATCAAAACATCATCTCACAATAATGACGTAGCATTTTTTGTAAACTGCAGTAAAAGCTGTAATTTTGTTGTTTCAAATGGTTCATTCTTCTGTTAACTTTCAGGTTCCCCTTATTATTATAGTGCCGCATCGAGAGGCTCCGCCCCTCCCACTGCTGCCACTGCCTATGACCGTCACTAGTTACCATGGAAACCAAATCAACCTGCAGGACCATGGCCTCAGCCTCCACATTGCCCCGGTGTGAACAGCACGGTCCATTGGACACTGAGCAGCTGCACATAATATGTTCCCGGCTCATACAAAAAGAAACTTTTTTTGGGGGGATTCAAGGCGACTGTTGTCCTATCTCATTGCAGCTTTTTTTTTTCTTCTTCTTTTTTGGACACACAATGCCAAGATAAAATGAAATTAAATAAATAAAAAATCCGCAAGACATCATCACTGACACTGAAAGACATTTCACACTCATTTTGAAAGTTGTGGCTAATTTTGCAGGTTTAAAAAAAGTATGAAAAAAAAGAGCCGAGACAAAAGTATCTGGATTTTTTTTTTCTCCTCCTGCTGTGCTACACTGTTAACCCATCGTGGATCAATACTTCACATTCCTTTCTTTGATGGCTCTCAGCAGGGACATTGTCCCAAGCTTGAAATGTAGCAACAGCCCTTTTTTCCTTCTTTTTTTTCTCCTTTTTTTTCGATTTGTTTCCCACTTGATTCAAACGGCAACGCAGAGAGATCACGGGAGATTAGCAGCAACACGTGCAGGCTGTGACAGCTGTTTTTACCCATTTGAACAGTCCTCGACCAAACATCCAGCATGAATAAAATGTTCTCTTTTGATGCCATGAGAAGATTAGGACATATTCCCTGTGATACACAATCAAGATGTAAAAATGAAAATGAAGTAAATAAAGAAACATCAGTTTGAGAATAGAGGGAGCCGTGACTGTATAGCACCATGGCCTACTATTTGCAAGGTTTCAATAAACTAGTAAATATATTCTTAAAATAATTTTTTTATTTCATTTTTATAATTCGTAATGACTAAACTGCAGACTGCTTGGCTAATGTTTTACTATTTCTTCTTTGTCAGGATTCCAGATTTCATCAGACGAAACCTTTCTATGTTGTTTTTTTGTCTTTGTTAATTTTGCACTATTTTGGTGGTTTGCATCACTGGAGCATTATTATGCAGAAAAAAAGGATTTGCATATATGCTTTGTCTCACAAAAACTCACTGTAAGTCTAATTAGTCTCAATCTGAAAAGGCACTTACAGTTTTGCGGTTAATCTTGTAATCCAAGGCCCATCATGTCACTGACTTGACGTGCACTATACTACTGAATGATCCCACAGCTTATACTTTGATTTAAGTTGATTAAGTCTTTGGCATTCATCCACAGAAAAGGATATAAGAGCCATCTCCAATTCGAACTTCTGTCATCATTTGTCTGATTTTTAAGCATCCAGATTCACTCTGATATGATGATTCTGATGACTACGATGATTTCAAAAAGCAGGGCGATAATTTCAGCTAAATGCCTTAAACATGACTCCTCCTGACTTTAGCTCCCTCACATGTTCTGGGCCAATTCTTTCTTTGAATCAAGTTGGAATAATGGTTTCTTCATCTGTCAAGTGAATGTATTTATATTTGCCAAAGACTTAGTTCTTGTTAATGTTTATTTACAGGCTGCTGATATGCGTCATCAGAGCAGTATTATTATTAGGAAAAGCCCACATTGTTCACAAGGAAAACTATATGTTTGAATTCTATGCAGTGCAGAGATGGTCATCATATGCATATTCAGCTGCAAACCTAAAGGTAGGTGGAGTTTATTTAATGTTATGTTATGTTATGTTATGTTATGTTATTTGCAAATTGTTCATTTTGTAGAGGCATTTTTGTGTGTGATGTGAAGACACTTCTCTGTAAATACAATAAGGAAAAAATGTTCATGGGTATTATCACTTTCATTATGCTGGTATAACTTGTACAATAATAAAAGTGTCTGAAATCTTTTACGCAACATTGCCTGTTTGGTGTGTTTGACTGAAGCATTTAGCTCATTAGAAGAAAACAAGTCGTCAAGATTTATGATGGGTTGTTAAACGCAAGTTACAAATAAAGAAATGCAGATTCGCTGTTTTACTCTGTTTTATATCACTGTAACTTAATATTTTAGGATTAGAAGATTGGAAGTTCTCAACCTGCACATTTTCTGTGTAAAAGACATTTCATTTTAACTCTGATACATGTAAGAGTTATTTTAAATAGTGGAGATATTTGAATAAACCTTAATGTTGAGACATCTGGGACTTTTTTATGTAATATGCACCTATGAAGTGATGATTTAGTCTTTTAAAGTCAAAGTTTGATGTTTGACTTATGAATTGCAGAAAAAACAAGCTCTATTTGTCTGCCCATACATGAATATAAAATAATGATAATGCTTTGTTCATGTCCCCAGGATAAACCGTTCTATATATGTTATTTACATATGATTCCCTGAAGTATTTCAGCTTTACTGGACATAACAGGATGTTCAGTTAATTAAATGATTCAACTGTCCCACTGCATGTAGTGATTTCAAATTAACAGTAAATAATTATAACATTTTAATACTACATTATTAAAAATGCATTGGTTATAATTTCTTAAATTAACATGTATTTACTCCTCGCATATAAACATCAATTAATCTGGGCAGAAACCGTTTATTCATAGACATAATCAACATCTGACAGACAGCATATGAACTATGTTACTGTAATAAAAGATTATCCCTAATAAATAAAGAAATCGTCTGTAGTTCAAGAAGCAACAATTCAGTATGAATGCTAAACATTCTTAATATAAGCAACTGTTTTTGTCAAATTGTTTTGGGGGAATAAATCAGCTAAACCTTCTTCCGTGTTTACATGAATTGGCAATAGTGTAATACATAGTGTAAAATAAATGGGTAAAAATACACAAAAAAAAACAGACCAAGAAAGAAAGTGAAAGAAATCACATTAAAAAACAGGAACTTTATTATTTTAAAGGTCAAAAAGGACATCCTCTGCAGTAATTACACGTGTTGATTCAGACATTTTGTTGTTTCCCACGGCTTAAAAAAATTATTTAATCATTCGTTCCAATACAAATCACTGGGAATAAGACTTTTCATATAACTAAACTAAATGATTCATGGCAGAAATTCAACCCTTTATGATGTCACTAATGGAAATATGTTTGTATATATACAGTGCAGTGTGATAAAGATCCCACTGTCACTTCACAAAACACATACAGTACCTCACTGATCAGCTCAAGGCACCTCAGAACATGATTTCATTGTTTAAACCTACGTCACAGTGCATAAATCACTCAGTTAGAGTTTATACACTGTTTGTACAAGCTACATAAAATGTTATGATGAAATAAGGCATGTGCTAATTTGGCTTTAGCTGAAAAATTACTTTTTCTGTTAGTTTAAAGAAAAACAAAGCAGTATGCTGCAATAAAGTAAGATACCTAACAAGACTATTATGATGTATACATATTTACTTTTCAGGTATAAATCACGTACGAGAGAGACTACAGTGAGAATGCCTCTGAATGTTTTCTTCATGATTTGGATCACTGAGCAGCACATAAAGTGTTTAACCTCTCCTCGCTTTGTAAAGCTGAATTAATTTTTCCAGCCGTGTGCCTGAATTCAATTTGTGCTAAGTTGCAGTGAGAGCTTTATGCATAAAATCCCTCTTAGAGCTTCTGCGACTTCTTTCTTCGCTCTATAATCCCTCCGCCACTGCTGCCTTGTATGACTTAGTTATATCATTATTGATTTAAAGAAAGTGGACACTGTCCTGATTGGAGCTGTGCGATTTACAAAGGATTTGGTCAGCGCGGGTTCGTGATAAGGCAGCATGTTCATTTGAAATTAGAGGCTAGAAGTCAGCTAGGATGGGTCTGCATATAGTAGCTCAAACATTTGTATTTCCTCTTTGTTTTTTTGACGTACAGTTTCTCTGCCTACTGTTTATTTCATAGCTCCCCTGTGAAGCGTCAAAAGCTGATGTTCTGTCAGTCCCTATCTGTCGTATATGTTTGTCATTCACAGGCCTTTTCTGAGGGGGGTGGGGGTAAGGGGGGGCTCAACTCTCTCCTCTTTGCAGCACAGAATTCCCAGAAGCGGAATAATTCTATTTAGATGGAAACTTTTTGTCACTTTCCTGTCTAAATTGGCATATCTGCCTCTCTCTTCTGAAAGCAATAAACTGTGAACCTGGATGTATCTGTCAATCAAGCTCAAATTGATGGCAGCGTGCCAGATGACAACAGCATCCTTTGGAATATAAATATATAAATATATATCTTGCTGTATATAAAAAAAAAATGTTGCTGTGATCTGATTGGCTGTAATCAGCACCTGCTATGGTTTTGCTCATCAAACATTTCGTTTGTGAAAGAAAAAGGAAGGACTTGTTTCTATGTGAATAAATTCAAGTTTAAGGCAACACATCAAACTATGGATTGATCTTTAAAATCAATTTTAAAAATGTAAAAGTCAGATATTTGTTAAGATCAAAACTAGACCAGCAATCAGCATAATGCACAGGTGCAGAAATCTTGATTTTATTATTCAATTTGGACAAAAAAAAATGTAATTTCATTAAGAGAAAGACCATTTTTTTATTCTCAACTTTTTTCTCTCACTCTATCTATCTTTGACATTAATAATGTTATTTGACGAGCAGTCTTTACTGTAATTTATAAACTCCTATCCACAGTTTGAACACAAGGAAATCAAATCATGACTAAAAGTTTAAATATTTATCTTTGAATTTAAAGCAATATCATTTTTAACTTTTTTTTGTGGCTATTCGTTTACTGTACAGTTTGTGTGGATTTTACAACAACAATACAAGGTGATGATGATTATTATTTTGAGCTGATGTGACAGAATTATCAAAGAATTAAGGATCTGATATCAGATTATCTTGTGAAATCTTGTAATGCAATAACTATATACATCAATCTAATTAATAAGTATGTAAGGTTTCACAGTGATGTCTGTTAGTTACACATTTTACCATCGTGTTTTACTTTAAAAATTGAAAATGTATGTAATTTGACAAAAAAAACACCTTTTAGAACTCTTTTTCACTCATACAGAGTAATACATCTTAATGTAATTCACTTAAAAAAACAGTAGCATTTTTAATTCTGGTTATTTTTGAAGAGGGTTTATTCTTTATCGACTATATATGGTTATGCATAATATTCCTGAAAAAACATTTGCTTCTGATGGTATTTTCTGATAAAGACTTCAGAAATCCTTTTAACATTTCCTGGCATTTTAAGAGGATTTTCTTTCT
Source organism: Cololabis saira (assembly GCF_033807715.1). NCBI lineage: Eukaryota > Metazoa > Chordata > Actinopteri > Beloniformes > Belonidae > Cololabis > Cololabis saira. Next base: position 30,884,043 of record NC_084605.1, on the reverse strand, counting down.
TTTTTTTTCATTTAAATGTCAGATAAATTATACAGGAATCAATAAGAAAGCTGTAGCGAATGTCTGGCTTTCTGATCTGGACATTATTGTAAAAGTTGCACTTTTACTTCCTAAGTCTTACCAAAGTTGCCTATTTTATCAAAAAGTAAGAAATGTACAATAAAGTGGAAATTGATTGTACAGTAAGATTTTTAAAAAGATTGACCTGTTCACCTGGACGTGTCTCACTTGGTTCATAGTTAATAGTTCAAAAAACGGACAGAGAAGAAGCAGATTAAGCTCTACATGTAGTGTGAGTTAAAATATAGTTTTGCCAGCAATTACAAACCCTTCAGGTCTCATAACAGTGAAGCTGATCATGCAGAACTTCAAACCAGAGGGTTTGATCTAACTGCTGACCTTTTGAGCCACGACACACTAATGCATGCAGACCGAACAATCTTTCTGTGCGATTTGTACAGCGGGTCTATGAATATGCCCCAGCAACTGAATTATAATTTGGTTACTGGTGTGTCAAATGTACAATAAATCCTCAGGATGTTATCATTTGCGGTGACACCCGAAGAACACAGCAGGGAGGGGGGGGGGGGGCTGTGGTGGAAAATATGAAAATGCATTTCACGTCTTCATATCTGAGGGTTGGTATGAATGGATCTGCTGCTTTATGTGCTGTATCTAATTGGATATGGCAATATATAATATGATTCTCCAGTATCCATCAATTCCTGTGTTAGACCTGTTTGTATGGTCGTGTCAGAGGGGCAGCCTAGCTTGTTATGATGCCCGAGCAGCAATTATGAGGTAATTTTTTGACTCTTGCTGCGTGAGGCCATCCAGAGGATACTTGAGGGGAGGTTCTAATGAGTGAGCATTGATTGACTGGACATAATAAGTGCCTTGCATGACTAAAAGTGAACGTGGGAAAGTGAAAAAAGGGGTTGAGGTTCAGATGACAGCATATTTCCAAGTGAAGCAAATCCCCAGCTATTAGATCTGTATAGGTGAGCGCCACACCTCTGCCAAAACTGGGCTGGCTTAATCCCAATGCCAAACCTCATTTACCCTTCACCAGTAAATAATTACCCTAATGGCTATTGTGTGATACATGATGCAATTAAAGCCTAATACAATGCACCTTGCTCAGTGATCCTGTCAGGCACCGTAGCAGGCACTGGTGGTCCTGGACTAACGGATCTACCTGACTGGCCAGTAATGGGGGATAGCCTCCAAAAGCAGACAGAAGAGCTCCCTAATCAGCTGGATCTGTCAGGCAGGCGTGTTTGTTTGCAACCAGGTGGGGGGTGGGTGCAGTTGGGAAATATTCAGAAGAAAAGTAAGGAGGGGAGGCCCGAATTTGATGCATGCTTTTCGTGTTAGCAGGAGAGGGGATAATGGAAGCGGGTAGAGTAGAGGGCAGAGTCATCAACCCCCATCCTTTCCCCCCTGTAACCCCAGCTTCTCCTGCAGCTCCCCTCACCCTCGCACCCTCCCATCCCCCCCCTCCACCTCCACCACCACCACCACCACCCCACTCCCAACACCCCAGTCACTGTCAGGCCAAACACATGATGAATTGCCCTGTCAACAGAATTCATTCAGGGACCAATTAATTCAGCAGAAATGAACTAGAGCCATCAGTCGCTGAAAAACTCGGAGCAAAGAGAGCAAAGTAGCTCTCCTCTGAAGAAAGAAAGACAGTGTGTGCGTGAGGAGGAGAGAGAAGGGGAGAATGAGGGAGAGGGTGCCAGGGGAGTGCAGTGGAAGTTAGCCTGACAGGAATTGGTCATTTAATGCTTTAGCGCACTGGAGACAGCCCCTGTCATAGAGGAAGCCATGACAGGACTCCCCTGGTACTTTATTTATTAATTATCCAGAGCAGCAAGGGGCATTTAACTGTCTCACTCCAGGCCTGTCAGCTTGACTTCTTGTCACTTCCTTACCATAAACAGTTCCTTTTAGAAACAATCAAAGTAGGCGAAAATGTTAATTATTCACACGGCAGATAAATATTTGTGATTCAACAGCTGTTGCATTCAAATAAACACTCAGTTGATTCCGAGTCGTTCAGAAGTGTGATACCTTTTGGAAAATGTGGAAGAGAGGAAAAAAAAGGCCTCTCCTGGCCTCGACATCTCACTCTCACAACATCTCAACGTATAAACCAGTCAAAACATAAATGACCATTTAAGTCAGAGAGCAAGCTTTGGTTCTGCTTGTTACAGGTCGACTATTATGATTGATGGTAAAAAGAAATTACAGAGACATCTCTGTGGAATAAGATCTGTTTGTGTAATTAAAACATCTAGTATTGAATAAGTATCTGCAAAATCTGATGGACTGATGAACCTAAAGTACAGAATTTTCCATCATGGGTTAAGTAGTGTGAAGGTTAAAATTTTGAACCCTTGTCTTTTTTCCAGCCCTTATCGAAATCTAATCAAGTCCGAAGACAAAATCAGCTCTACAAGTTTTACCAGCATCATCTCTGTGCTCTCATCATACTGCCCTCTTCTAAAACACTGGTGTCAGAAAGTATAAGAGAAAAGTTTATGTTTGAGGACTTGTTATAGTATTATCAAAACAATCACACTAGTCAGTCAGTCTGACAGAAAATGTGCAGACAATTTATGAAGGACACGAGAAAAAATCTTAAATTAATAGGATAATAGGTTTTTAAAGTCGCATGTGTTGAAATTCTAGGACATTGTCAAACTAAAAACTCTACAAATCATATTCAAAGCGAGAACTGATTCACTTCCAGGCAATTTACAGAAAATGTTTTGTGACAGGGAGGGGGGTTATAATTTAAGAGGAAAATTGAATTTCAAAAAACAATGTGTTCATTCTAAAAGGAAAAGCATGTGTATCTCAGTTGTTGGAGTGGATCTATGGAATGGGTTAGGTGATGGGTTGAAGCAATGTACAAATATAAATCAATTTAAAAAACGGTACAAAAAGGAAGTTCTGGGAAGTTATTTGATTGAGGAGTTATGTTAAGCAAAGTTTGTGTTTGTTAGCTGGTTAGGTGCAAAGGCACAACCAATGGGAACATCTGTAGCCTAATAGGTAAATTAGCAGCTATGCATTATTAATATTTATGTTTAATTTATAATAGATGTATCAAAGGGGCAGGGTTAAATAAGTTTTACTTCTACATGCTCCTTTTCGGACACTGTTTTTTTTTTTTCCCTGTTTGTATTACGTCTTTTGTTGTTGTTGCTTTTTTTCTGTATGTTTTATGTGTTCGAAATAAACAATTCAATCAATCAATCAATCAATCAATAGGAAAATATCTCCAAAACCTTAAAACATTAGCCTGATTGATTGTCTGAAAATCTATACGGCCTCCTGAATGGCTGCTTGTCAAAGCGCCTTTGCATGCAGTTGGTTAGCATTACATCACAGCAATGAGCAAGGTGACGTATTCTGATCGATGGAAACCAGTTAACACCCGTGTTGTGTAGAAGAGTAAATTAAACTTTTGCTGTAGCCTGTGTGGCGAAATACAGCAAATACATCTACCTTGCAAAGTAATGATTTGAGCGCCGTCTTTCGCTCAACTTTCAAGAAAAAGTACAAAATCTTTAACTGTAAGCGCAGATTCAAACATCCATTAGCTGCAACCATCTACACAATTTACATCCAGCCTTGCCCTGCTGCTCTGTTGTCATCGTCTTAAGCCCTAAAAGAGACTCTCTCTGCAAGGATAGACTGGGTTGATTCGCTCCTCTAAACTTTTGAATATAGCTAATAAGCAGAGGTGGGTAGTAACGAGTTACATTTACTCCGTTACATTTACTTGAGTAAGTTTGGGGAAATTTTGTACTTTTAGGAGTAGTTTTGAATCACTATACTTTTTACTTTTACTTGAGTAGATTTGTGAAGAAGAAACTGTACTCTTACTCCGCTACATTAGGCTACGTTGAGCTCTTTACTTTTCTTTTATCCCCTCCGCGTACGCATCAATCATTGAAGGCTGATTTATGGTTCCGCGTTACACCAACGCAGAGCCTACGGCTAGGGTACGCGGCGACGCACACCGTACGTTGCGCGTCGCCGCGTACCCTACGCCGGCAGCTACGCCAGCGATTTAACGCGGACCAAAAAATGAGTTACTCATGCCGCGTTCCATTTGTCCTCGGAAGTGAAGATTTCCCAGTTCCCAGTCGGAATTTTCAACTGGAACGCCCCTCGAAGTGGGATTTCCCACTGGGAAAGTGGGAGAGTCTTCACCACCCCCGAGTTCACATTCCAAGATGGCTGCCCCGGTTGTAAACAGTAGAAGAGAGCTCTGTAAAAATTCGTAGCACTTCATTCTAGTTTTGGTCACACTAAATCAGTCATATACAAGTATTGTTTGGCATATATATGCTGCTATAGTGTAATTTACATTTTTCATGTGGTATGTGCGAACTACAAACTTGTTTACCTACTTTGTAACTGGAACGCTGATAACTCAGCTGTGACGTCATTCCCAGTTCCGAGTTCCGACTTCCGAGGTAAATGGAACGCAGCATCAGTACTTGAGTAGTTTTTTCACCAAGTACTTTTTTACTTTTACTCAAGTAATTATTTGGATGACTACTTTTTACTTCTACTTGAGTCATATTATTCTGAAGTAACAGTACTTTTACTTGAGTACAATTTTTGGCTACTCTACCCACCTCTGCTAATAAGCTCCAACGGATGGAAGCCAGACGTACAAAAAGAAATTAAAATGTACATTTCTAGGCTAATAAAACATCTAACTGTGAGTCCTACAACTGATGTAGTTGTTGCTTCTCGCTGAGGGAAACCTAGTAAGACTGTGGTTGACCTATTCAGTCAAAGGTTTGATCTATCTCCATTATGTACTGCTGATCAGGTGCTAAATATTTGATGGACCTTTTCTTTGGCACATCGTGCATCCCGGTGTAACAGGAGGACGAAGCAGCAGCTTGGAAGCTGCTTCTGCTATCAGGTATTCCTTACAGAGATCAAACGAACACTGAAAGCAAAGCATTGTCAATCACCCCAGTGGCAATACAAAACACTTTGATGAGAGTAGAAATACATAGAAACTCCATGAAGGAAAATGATCAATGGCAGCTTTTTGCATCACACACTCAGAAACACCTTTCTCACTCCACTCCCCACACTGTCGGGAAAAGTCACATTAACTGAATGGAAGCACCCAGCTCAGAGCTGATGTTACCTCAAGTTATAAACAAAGGCGACAAAATTCAGAAGAAGCCAGAACCGAGGAGATGTGCTGCAGAATATAATTAATTAAATGAGACTAATTAGGAACATGAGAGCAGGTGCCAGGCTATGGGCTGACAGCATAGACAGCCAGACAACAGAAAGGAAAGGAGAAAAAAATAAAAAACTATGGGTAAGGGGTGTAACGTGACAAGAGGAGGGACAAAGCAACTTTCTGTGTTTTGTCACATGAAACCTCTAAGGAATATACGTGACAGAAATTGTAGACCCAGACACCATGGGGGTCTCTTCTTTTGTTGAAGACAGATTTTCATTTCACCAATTTGAGGTTGATGCTGGCAAGAGATTTTCCTCCTCATTATTCCTGGATGTTGATTAAAAAGCTGCAAGTAAGATACTAGTATATGAACATGAGCGGTAACTCACGAGAGACAACGCTGAGATGTGAGACGCTTGGAGTACTTCACCCAAAAATGGCAGCGTAAGGTTCAGAACATAGGCTGCACATCCTCTAGTGATTTCGCATTATAGAAAAACAGATCTGACAAAGTTTTTTTTTTTGTTTTTTGTTTGTTTTTTGAATATTTAAATGATAAAAGGAATTCATCTTCATGAGATCCTTGTGCTGCAGCGACTTCAGGAGCCATTACAGTTGTTCATGTGAACGATTCTGCAAATAAAATGCAGGGAAGAATGAATTTTTACCACCAAAAGCACCTCCTACCTTCTTTTTATACATCACCAGTATCACGAAAAGTCCAGCTTGTGCAACCAGAGAAACTCAAAAGGGGCTTCAGCCTATTTTATCACAATTTGCTCGCTAAGCAGTTACAAATGTGGCATGTGATGACAATAATGAGGCTTGATGTCACTTAGCCTTTGGGCTGTGTGTGTGTGGAATAGCAAAGCAGGATGTCAGGATGCTGCAGGTCCTTCGCTCTGCACTGAGAGGCCTCCTGCACACGAGGTGACAGACACCTCGGTTAGAGAGTGAGCCGCCTCTCTAACAGCATTATAAATTACTGTAGATCCTATTTGTGTCAGTGGAGGCAAGTGAGGGGAAAATTCAACATCAGCCTATTTATTCATTTACTTATTCCCTGGCTCGGTTAGGCTGAGGGCTGCCGGAGAGGAGCTCTGCAGTGGCTCTCTGCCTCAGAATAAACGCTGTGTGTTTACCGGGACACATGGGCATATCATTTTAGAAGCACTGGCGATGTCAGACTCAATCAGGCCGGAGAGGGCAACACATTACAGTATAGCTGTATTTTGTTTGCCCAATATGGACTGGGCCTGAATCTTTTACTATTCATGAGGCAGGAACACAGCGCACGAGTGTACATGGCGGGCCCACAAAGAGTGAAACCATGGTAGAAATGTAGAAGACAACATTCAATTGAAAATGTTGGCGAATGTGTTCAAATGTGGCCTGTATGGGTTTTTAAAAAAGAGGGAATAAAAGCAAATCAAAATGCAGAAATGCAGCTCATATGTATGCTTCCTGATAAATCACCTCACATCTTTGGGTTTAGTGGGATACTGATGAAGAAAAAAGTGAAAGGATATGTTTCTCTAAACAAAAAAAACACGAAAATTATGAGTTACGTTCCAAAGGGGATACTCTCATGCACAGTGAGTACACTTCCAACACACTGCTTTTACAGGAGTGCTGCCCCAGTTTAACTGAAACTGTGTTCCTACTCTTAATGGAAATGTCAATAACAAACTTTCTTCTCTGGCTACTTCACCCTAGTTACTGCAAATGTTACTGCTGAGATTGGACTTTTCTTTGATTAAAACGTCCACACAAAATTAATCAAATTTTCCTCGCCATGTGTCTCCTCTTTTTATGGGAGAATAAAGTTGTGTGTCGTTATGTGTCTTGAGCATTGAAGATGGAACCCTGTCTTGTTTCTGACCGTTATGAGTCGTCTGTCCAGGCACTTGTAGTGTACTGCTCAGTAACTGAATTGTCAGTGTGAAATTATTTATGCCCTGAAAATACCAAGTGCACAATTTACACAACAGTAATGGTGTCTTATGTTGGAACATGCAAGAATGATAAATTACTTTCAGAATATCAAATAAAATTAACTGACTTCGGTTTAAATAAATTTAGATTTAAAACATAAAATACTTGGGAACAAAAAGGTTTCAATATATGCAAAAATGTACAGCAAATTATAGCAATATAAGCATTGATTATAGAAGTACAACATGTTCTCAAAACAGACAAGTAACATTCACAAAATGAAGATAAATTAAAAAAAAGAAAATCTCAACAGGTGAAGTGACTCCTCTGAGCTAGTTTAAGCAGACAAGGCGAGCTGCATTTTACGCTCAGTCTCACTCGTCTACATGATTTATTCCAGGAACTCAATCTTGTTTATAGACCTGTTTAAGGAGCAAGAAGTCCTCGTTTCTCACATGCCGTCTGAAGTCTCTCCCCCACCGATAGTTTGGATTTTAAGATCGCTGCCAATCTGAAAATCCCAACGTCTCCCCAGCTCTACCTGTGGGCTCGAAAGAAATTAAGTTATGTTTATTACCATCAATATATCTACAGTATATGTGTCTTTAAAATTGGAATTTATTAGACTGAACCCAAGATGCCAAAATATCTAAATCATATATCATTACGAAACTACTGAAGTCCTCGATGTGAGTTGTCTTTCTGAATTTTTAGCAGATGTTTTGCCATCAATAAGGAGCTTCACATGGCTGAATGTTCAAATGTTTACACCTTTTACTTTGCGTGATCTCAAGAACAAGTGCCACAGTAACCCAGTGTCTTGAAAGAAAGGTTTTTAGCTCAGTTATGTTGGTCCACAATACAAAAGTAGATTTTTTTTCCTTGCAAATATTGAATATGTCAGTGTTACCTATATGTTGAGTGATGGCCGGTGCATTTTTTTTTTTTTTTTTAAGTTTATTTAAGATCCCCATTAGCTGTTACACTTGGCAACAGCTATTCTTCCTGGGGTCCTCAAAATATCATACAAAATACATACAAAAACATTGAATTAAAAATAAAAATAAAAATAAAAATACAAATATTGCAAGAGAGAACAATTCATTACAGCATAAAAAAAGTTAAAAGTTAAATTACAATATTTTCATTGTGTATAAGAAAGTCCTTCAGTCGTTTCTTAAACTGCCTTTTATCCTTAATTTCTGTAATACATGCTGGCAAAGAGTTCCAGAAAGTCATTGCCCTGCATTTAACAACTGCAATATATAAGAGTCAGGTGCGTATAATGAAGGGGAGGAGTGAAGGGTGGTGTCACCTGACCTGCATGCCATTGAGCAGGAGCACAACATATTTTCTCATTTTTCATTTTCTAGCTTGTAGGTCCATAAGTGATCAAAGGGAACAAAGTAACCACGGCTCAATATTTTTATGTAAAGACTTGTTCATTCAAACACACACACACACACACACACACACACACACACACACACACACACACACACACACACACACACACACACACACACACACACACACACACACACACACAAAGAAAAATAAAATAAAGGCAGAAAAAGACACGCAGTGCTCATTTAATTATCAAGGGATGGCTAGGACTGTGCATCATCATTAGTTTGACTAAATAGTGTCGGTCAGTGACTCAAGCAGTGGTAAATGGCACAATTAGCAGGCTGAGCAGGGAGAGGTATATTCAATTTGAAAGCCTTCTTTCTTAATCCATCTCCTGTGATCATGAGAACTGCTGAGCTATAGGCTTTTATGCTCATTGACATTAATCAGGTTAATGCCAAGTAAAATGTCAACATTGTAATCAAGAACTAGCACACTCCAGCAAAACGTAAATGTCTATGGATGCTAAACTTGAGTGTTCAACAGTTTTCTTCTTAGATTCCACTTTCCTCATATATCTGCACAGATTCTTTTGTTTGCAAAGTGACTTTTTTTTTTTTTTTTTTTCCACTCAATGCATTTGATTAACAGCTAAGGAATAAAAGCAGAGATTAGTTTGGAGGCTGCGTAGCGACTAGCAACAATGAATAGTTTAAGTACACACACCCACCAGGGAGGTGATGACATGCTTCCATAACAGGAATCTGTTGTTCCTTGTTCTACTTCTCCCGGTGCCCCAGTGCCCCAGTGCTTAATCCCTCAGGGCACTTGCTCCGTAGCCCCAGCAGGTGCAGTGGGAATCCATAAACACAGCTGGTGTGTCTCAGCGTCGGGGCCCTCAGATGTACTCTCACCTCGTGCCTCACACCCCCCCCCCAAAAAAAAAGTCAGTCCAGAATAACATGAATAACCCAGATTTGTATGAAAGCAGATTGTTGTATTCAGGCTCCACGCAGGAGAAGATTTAAGTCAACTAATGACGCTACAAGTTCTCAGTGTTTAAAGTAGGAGATTAGAAAAGTATCGTTTTGTATGTTTTGGGGACTGAATTTTCAATGAGCCAACTATTTAAATTGTCATCCTCAAAGATTGAGTGAACGATCAGAATGTGAGCTTAAACAAGTACTTTGCTAAGGTAAGGTGAAAAAACAAAGCATGATCATGGTTTCAAACACCAAGACTTCATCATACAGTAATGTCATGCAACTCTCCTTGTTCCATCGTTAACCTAATGGCTGTCACACAGCTATATCTTGTATGGTATATAGATTTGAGGCACTTACTGAAACTACTATAGGCAATACAAAAGAAATGAAAACTGGCTGGGCGACTGATTGGCACCAATTCGAGGATGCCTTAAATCCCTTCAGTGGCATTAGGGAGCAGGGGGGGCAACTGTCTCCCATAAAAAAAGTCTGGATGGAAAACTAGTAGAAATGATCCAACTTCTCACTTGCTGCTCATCTTTGCTTTACGGTGTGGCTACCATGTAAGCGACGTGTCACTATCATCAGAGGTGAGCATAGTGTATTTGGATGGTGTCGGATACACAGCTCTGAACCTCCACCCTCTCATCAGCTATTTTCAAAACAAACCAAAAAAGCCAAAACTTTGAATACCATGTTTCACATTTACGACAGCAGCCTTCACACCTTTTAATGCTGATAAAGCATTAAAAGGCAGCGGTGGATGTATGGAATAAATTAGATATAGATTTGAAATTATGTAGAACTTTAACTTTATTTAAAAAAACATTGAAAAGAAAGATGATTTCCTTATATTAAATTAATGAGTGGCTTGATGTTGATTTGGGTATTTATTTAATTGGTGATTTGCTTTGATTTTTTAAGGATGAAGGTAACATGTAGACTGCACCTTTATTTTAAAAGTCTTTTTTATTTTTTGAGGAATGTTTGTTATCCCTACAGAGGCAATTTGTTTTACGGGCAGTCTTTCTCTTACTTTTTGCTTTTATTTTATTAATTTAATTAATCTTTTTGAGGGTAGGCAAATAATAAGCTTTGCTTCAGCCTACCCCTTTTTCGGTCTAGATGTTATGTGTTTATTTGTATACTGGAAACTTTTTTGTTATGTTTTCTTTGAACAATTGAACGTTTTCTTGTTGTCAGTTTTATTCTTGGTTTTTTATTTATTTTTATTTTTTTTTGTGTCATGACCGAAAATAAACTAAACTAAACTAAAAAAAAAGCGATGTTGTGGGAAGACTGATCATGCAGCATGGATATTCAAAGACATGTTTGGTCCTTTGTGGGTTTTTTTTTTTTACTTTTTTCACATTTTCTGTGCTCTACATAACCCTCGGAAATTGTGGTTAATGTCCACATTTCGTGATGTGTTTGAGTTTTAACCAGTGCAAGTTATTAAGTGATAGGCAGGCTCTCTGAGGAACTGAGGTCCTTTTAGTCCAAGTCCATTTTACAATGTTCAAGAATATTGGTGAGATGCTCCAAAAGCATATATCTGATGCAGTATTTAGTATTTATATATATATATATATATATATATATATATATATATATATATATATATATATATATATATATATATATATATATATATATATATATGTATATGTAGTCTGTAGTCTGATATGAAGTCTGGAGACTGTACAATAAAACTATAAAAGTGTTCATGAACAATATTGTCAGGTTTCTTGTTCATCTGTCTCTGGGTGTCTTCCCCTTTGCTACAGACACTTCATGATGACTCTGAGTATTGGTTGTCTCATTCACACTGATTTAATATTCTACCTGGCCTTGCATTTTTACTCGTTAGGTCCGGTAGTCTATACCTGCCAGGGAACGTTAGCCCTGATTGCTTAGGAAATTCACCACTACCTTCCTGTAATGAAAGTGGACAGAGGTTAGAACAGCTCAATAGAAGAGATAACCAGTCTTTGATCCAAACAGCCATGCAGAACATACAGGCAATAGCATCAGAAAATGTACTGTCAGGAATTTTGGATTTTAAATTACACCTGATTAACCTGAAAAGAAGGAGGAAGAGAAGTTTGGTGGACTTAAGACAGGCAGTCACTTGGTCACAAATGCTGTCAACTTTCGTGAAGTCAACAGACAAGCTTGAATGAGAAGGGAAAAACATCATGTTAAACAAATCAGCTGTCAAATTCAAATGTAAAACACAAGCTCTAACTGATGATGGATTTTATTTTCATGCACATGTCATTCACTTCCATCTTATGAGCAGAGGAGCTGTGAAAACAGCCCTTGCTGATCAAGATCAGTGAACAGCTTCATGTCTGCAGATGTCGGTTTTGTTTCCTGAGATGTGCATCACAGAAAGATTTGATATAGACAAATTAACATTTGAAACATTAAGTATAATGATACTACAGCTACTTCACACACATTTTTTCAAAGCCCAGTTCTTTTTCTTCTTTTTTTTTGTTTATTTATTTACACAAATTGATAAGTAGTGGCTGAATTTCCAAACCATTTTCAGTTTGTCCTCTTTTTTTTAACCCTCTGATAAAACTCATTTAGTGCCCTTTTCCATTGTTTCAAAACTTGCCTTTGTGGGATATTTATTGTTTGCCATTGCTGTAAATTAAATTTATAGGTGTTCATTTTCATATGATGTAATTAGATAAATTATTACAGTTTTCAGTGTAAGATTTATCTTTACTCTATAAGCTCATCTTGTACTCTCATAAACTTTAACAGTTTTGTTTTTTAGGTCCATTTTCTGTTTACTGGCTAGTCGTTGCAACAGCAAATTGAATGCCGTTGAGTAATCGCTTGAGAATTCTATAGTGCGGTTACATGCACAGCTAAATCAAGCTATTGGCAACAATGTAGCTAAAGATTAAACTAGAGTTTCAGAGAAATCCAAGTACAGTATATATGCGGGAGAAAACAAGCGATTATTGAGTGAGGTGCGTTCGACTCCGCAACGCTAGGTGGCGCCACACGCACTTTTGCGTTAGCATTCTTCAATAAGTACAATAAGTAAACAAGCGCGAACAGGGACAACATGCGAAAATGGACGCTGATGATGCAGCAGCCCTGTAAATTTCGTACATACTGTACTAAGCCTGATTATTTTGCAGGAAAGATGCCCACAAAGTCTCCCTCTTCTTCTTCTGTTACCGTGTTGTTGTGACGCAGTGACCGTTATTATTCCCGCTCCTGGCTAGTCACTTCCAGAAGGGGGAGTCCCGGGGCAGTCGGTAGCTCGGTTAAGCGTGGGTTGCGTATACATGCCGGAATAACTTGCATTAGGACGCGTTATCTGGCACTAATAGCTTGATCTCAAGAGCTTCAGTTCAGTTCAAGTACAGCCCAGCTAAGGTGTATACATGGCTTTTAAAACTTCGATATTGGGCGGATTAAGGAAACGATTCGAATTTATGTTAGTGCATATTAAAGGAGCTTGAGGCAAGAATAAGAAATGAGACTCATTAGCGCCACGACGACCGTCGGGGGTACTGCAGCCAACAGTGAAGCCGGCACGGGAGAACGGGGAGAACGTGCATGCAGCGTCATGTGACGTCACATCCCCAGCCCAGCGCGGGAAATTTGGGACCGAATTGCAGCACATTTTGCAGCACACAGCCTGTTCAAGGCAAAGGAGAGATACACTAGAGGGCTCATTCTTTTTGGTTTGGAATGCTTTATCTGACATCATTACTAGAAAATTTAAAACGTATACGCATTTTTTTTCATAAATCCTGCCTCAATCCTGCCTCATGCTCCTTTAACGTACAAAGTGTTGGCATTTCGACCAACTGACATTAGCATTATAAGAAATGTTGGGTCTAACCACCTCTGAACATTTTTTTTTTTCCTCAGGATGTTTTGATGAGTTTTCAAATACCAGCAGCACCTCTCTGTGTGTTATCCTCAGGTGCTCTTGCAATCCAAAAACATTCACTTTAGGCAAATTGGTCATTTTGGGGAATTCCTATTTCCCAAAGGAATTACTTTGTGTGGTTATTTTGTCTGTGGCCCTGCGAGGGACTGCAGACCTGTCTCATAGATGGTCTAAGCGCCAGCAGAACCTCCTGACCCTTTATAGGACGAGGTTAGTAAAGAAGATAAGATGGAAACAGGAGAGAGTTAATCATTTTACAGAATGCTTTTTTTTCTTTCTTATTCAATTTCATCATCTGCAGATTGGTCAACATTTCTCTTGACCAAATCTCTAAGCTTTACAACACACCAGTATCCTTATGTTGTGCATAATGTACTGTGATGAAAGCTGTACTGACAATGTGAGTCACAGACATTTTGATAGGAAATTTGACACATATTGTCTATTTATTTATTTATTTGTTTATAAATGTATAAATATATATATAAATTCCAATGAGCAGGGATATTTTCTACAGACTTTGATCAGTTTAAATGCTTTAAGTGTGAGTCAAAATGTGGAAACACACTGCAAACTAGTCACACAGAAGACAACACATATAAGATACTCCATTGCTTTATGTAATAAATGATTTAATTCAGATGTAATAAAACTGAGAATTGTTGCTTGATATTCTATCGAATCCTTTGGTTCCTGAATATTCACAAGGGTCAGCAAAAAAAGTGCTTAATCAGCCAGAATTGCCACCCATTCATAGACCGACTCTGCCTTTCAAAACACCTGAGGGGGAAAATGACTTCCTCATTTTCAGCTAATAGTGTTCATTTCTGTTAATCTATAGCCCAGTGTTGTCCAATTTGGAGGGTGTATCTTCTCCACTATCTATTATGCTCCAGGGCCAGCAAGGCCACTCTCTCCCCATCTTGTGGCACTTGAATTAAATGGAAGCAACTTGATAGCTGGGAAGCATGAGGCTAAGTGAAAGCAATTAAGACACTCCAGTTCTTAGCCAAAAGATGGAGCAGCAATAGCTCGGGTGAGAATTTATTTGTATGTAATGATATCTTTTAGTCTTTTAATTCACATATTGTTTCATGGCTCTTCTTGGCTCTTTTGAGAGGGTTCTTCTTTGTTAGAATGTCAAGGAGATGGAAATAAATCTGTGGTTAAAAGGTCCTCTGTGGACAGAAGAGGTCTATTAGTGGGTGAGTGGGAGCTTTGGCTGAGAGGGCCACCAGAAAAAGATTAGATGCTGAACAAAGAGTGGGCACTTTGTTTTTATTTCTACTACAACTCTTTAACTCTAATGTGCTCAGAAGAGCTGAAAGGAGCGGGATTACTTACAAATTGTATGTTGCTCTATGAAGGATGAGTCAATCCAGTTTTAGATCAGAAAGTTGTACATAGAAAGGGTTTTACCTCTGTTCTACCTTAATCTTTTAATTAACAATTAACAATTTCAAATGGAAAATTATTTACATTTATTTTATTGTGCCACAAAATGTACCAGAAATACTTTAATATTTATTACCGGTGCCATGAGAACATATTAGTTGGACCTGTTTTCCTGCAGCAACTTTGAACAACGGAGAGTTATGTATATAGTCTGACTTAGTAAGAAGTCGTCTATTGCAGAAACCAACTAAGCTCAGTTAAGCAGCTGCACAACAATAAACGTAGAGGTTTTCAGTCGGGAGTCCACACCAAGGCACCAGAATAAAGGTTCAGTGAATAGTATTTCATATTATTTGATCCAAAATGTTCTCATTGTTAACCCTATAATGCCGGATGTATCATATTTGGTACATGAATTGCTGATATCTTTGTAGCATCCCATTAACCAAAAATGGAAAAAAAGTTTCATACAAACTAAAAAATTATGAAAAAAAATAAACAACAAAATAAGACATGATTAAATTTATCGAATGCATTCATAAGGATTGCATTGTTTTTTAAGTGTTTTTGATTCAAATATATAATTAATACTTCAAATAAAAAGACATTTAGAATTTTGGGCGATATTTATTTAGAGCTACAAAGGGTTAAATATGTGAACTGCCGTATTCTCAGTCTCTTAATCTCATTTTCAGATTGCATAAATTATTTGACAAAATATTGTGATTCCAAATCCCTATAATTCTGAAAGCTGTTTTCCTTTGTATCTATCACTTAACTTTGCCTTTACTGTTAAATGTTTAATTACAGTAATTAAATTTCTCCTGATATCTTTATTTTTCGCCTTGCAATCTAGCTCATTGTTAGATGCACATTCTTTGAAATTTTTGGTATGGAGAGGAAACATGCCAAGGAGAACTGTTATTTTATAAATTAATAAAGATTAATGCAGCATTATATAGCAAGTGTATTTTAAGAGCAACCTCAAAATATTTAAAACATCATATTTGTTGTGATTTTTCTCACTTTAATCCAGCTAGTTTCTTTGAGGATGTCCACAGCCTGGACAGATTAAAAAAATAAAAAAATTTAAATCCCTCTAAACTTATTTGGAAAGGCAAAATTATTGTTTTTGTTGTACATATTTTGAAGAAGAAGAGTTTGGTCAGATTCAATTTGTCTCTGTGGCATAAGTGAACTGATCCTCACAAGGGTAAGTGAGAAATTGTTTTGATTTTTTGGGTTGACTGATCTTTTAATTTAAGTCACATGGTTTTTGAAGACATTTATTATGCACAAGGCTTGACTATTGTTGCTGAATAAAACAGTATAAAGGAGTTTGAAGAACGATAATCATTTCCTAATCACAATTGTGATTGTTTATAGACACTAAATGTTTGAGAACAAACAATTTTCTCTCCAGCTGGCCTCTTTATAGATCATGAAAATATACTACTTAAATCAATTGGAGACATCCCACACACACAATGGCAGCCTGCTGTTCAATGATGGCTTTTGTACTGCGGATAATCTACAAAGGTCATCAATCTTTTCATGCATCTTCCTCTGAAACACACACACACACACACACACATTCACACACAAACACACACTGTCTGATTCGGTGGATTAAAATAATACAAGTTACATATTATCTTTCACGAAAGGAAAATGTGGGTTCCTTGGGAAATATCTGTTAAAAAAACAAACAATAAAAAAACATATGTTATGCTATCACTATACTAAGGAAATATCACTATTCTAAACACCAGGAGAGTCAATGAGGCAAATGTTTCCAAATCCTCTGTCAGGCATGTGGTGAGACAGGCGTTTTCACAGCAAAAGACTCCCTGGTTGAGCTGAAAATGTACAATTGACCCTGTCTCCCTTTTCAAAATGGTGCAATATTATAACCTGAGGGAATGTGTTGTCATCCAAATGAGATAAGTTTATTTTCTGCAATGTAGCATTTGTTCCATCAGGCAGGGAGGCTATAAAGCTAGAAGGATCAGTGGGGAGTCGAGCTCGGCACATGTGGTGCGAACGAGGAGCCCGTCGAAAAGGCTTGGCCACCGCCCAAATCTCTGCCTCTGCCTTCTGTGCGGGCCCATTCTTGGAAAGCAGGAGGCCACAATATTGTGGAACAAATTTCCTCTAATCTGAGCGTGTGGGTCCAGGGCTCCGTTGGGAAGGCTGCTCTCCTGTGCCCTCCCCGCCTGTCCCACAGATCTGCCCAATTTAACCTTCACAGTGCCAACGCACTGCAAGACGGATGAGATGTCGGCAGGGGGGCTTGGAGCTGTCGAGATCTCGGCCTCAGCCCTAGCGTGGGCTGCTCATGTGTTCTCTCAGCAGGCCGGCACTTCACCCTGGGGGAACAAGCTGAGTGGAGAAGGGCTGGCACGAGATTGTCCAGCTCCAACCTGCATCATATATGCTAACATTTATACAACTTTCACAACTTTTGTCTAGAGTAATAACTGGGGCAGTTCAAATGCCAAAAATGTGTTGCAGAGGTAACAAACGTGTAAAAAAATGTATTTCTTTTTCAGATTTACAACAACAACAATATATATATATATATATATATATATATATATATATATATATATATATATATATATATATATATATATATATATATATATATGGGTCAATGACGAATAAGGATTTTCAACAGGTCAATTTTTTGAGTTTTTTGTCAAGATGAATTGGCACTAGCCTTAAAAAAGGTCATGTGATGCAACCATGATTCATATTAAAATAAATTAATTTCCTTAACATCTTGACATCTTTTTTTTTTACAAGTTTTTAGTATTATACAAAAATTGTTGTTTTTTTAATGGTTGCGCCACATGATATTTCATAAAATGGACATAATCAGTCAAACTTTGTATATTATGATGGAAATATAAATACAAATGTGTTTCAATCTTACACACTACAAGATACTTCGGAGATCATGCCAGATAGGGCAAAAGATTGATTTAAAAACATTTAGAATGATTTCAAAAAAAGTTTTCAAAACGAGTCATGGTCGGACCGTCGCACCACATGACATTTTGATGCTTAAAACAACAACAAAATCCCAAATAACTAGTATTTTTTGTCAAATTCAAGTGAGTCCATATGTGGGACAGGTAGTTCATATACTGTATATGGTATTTTCTTATCCATTTAAACCTTTTTTGAATTGAAAAAAAATCTGTTTTTCAGAAAATATAGGCGTCACGTCATTGACCCATATATATATATATATATATATATATATATATATATATATATATATAGAGAGAGAGAGAGAGAGAGAGAGAGAGAGAGAGAGAGAGAGAGAGAGAGAGAGAGAGAGAGAGAGAGAGAGAGAGAGAAACTAACTTCCAACAGTAACTATCCCGAGCAGCAAAGTGAGGATCTTCCTCTTGTCAAGGACGACATTTAAATTAGATGTAGTGTCATAGGCGCTGATGGAGATGGGTCACGTGCTCTGCTAGGGACTGTATCCATCAGCTTCCAATCATTTTACAGCAGCATGCAAGACTCGCCAGCTCAGGATTGATCGAGACAGGAATGAGTGGGAGTGATGAAATGTATAGTAGATTATTATTTATGGTGGTGACTCTGCAAATCTACTCCTGGCACTTTTTTTTTGCAGGGAGATTGTTGAAGAGTAAACATTTGTTTATAATCTAGGTTTTAGCTTTAAAATGTAAAAAAATGAACAGCCTTTGGAGGATTTTTAAACACTTCTTTGTAATTTGTGGATGAGGCCTCACTAGTGATTCTTTCAGGAGTAAATAACTTGTGATAACATTGCATCAGTTAGACAAAAAAAATCTGCCGTAAAGTGGTGAAACAAATGCACACTTGGTGTCTTGTAGCCTTTAAATATTTTTTATTAGACAGTATACCAGCTTTTGAGGGAGAAGCACTTGACAACACACAGGTTAAAGGCATTCAAATTATCCACATGCTTACAACATTTAGCAATAGCATTTCAATGTTTTATCCCAGTTTGGATTAAAATAAAGATTTCAGTGATTTTTAAACTTTTGAGGTGTTTTCATTTGGAATTGGGTGGAAAGTACTGATGTGCACAAAAATCTTTGCAATATTGGACCCAAACTGAGCTGTTGTGTAGTAACACCTGCAACAGATTTCTCTTAATATGATTGTAAATGCATCTTTGCTAGCAGAATAGCTGAATTTCACTCTTGGACAACAAAAAAAAAAGTAAGGTTTAAAAATAGGAAATAACAGTAACAGACTTGTATGTACTTGCCTTTCATTCCTCCCTTGCTAGTCTGTCTGTTGCAATATTCTATTTATATCAATTTTTAAATTGTTTAAATATGAAAGGACTACTGAACACTCTTTTTTAATTTCCACCTTGATCTCGCTTACAACAATCTATTCTAGGAAATTTTCCAGCTATAAAGCCGTGCTCAGCACCATAAAGCACCCGAGTGTATTCCAAGCCATTTTCCATTTGCAATAAAGCCTGTTTGAAACAGGGCAGAACAACAGAAAAGTTGACTTGTTAACGCAGAGAGAAAAAGGAGGACTTGCATGGTCTCAAATGACAGTCTGGGGCATTTTCATGCACACTAAGGGGTGGACGGGCGAGGGGGAGGAGGTTGCTGATTTCCATAGCAACAGTCAAGTCCCCAGCTGTCACGTTTGGGCTAAGATAGGTGCTGTGAGCACAGGGACCACTTAACCCCGGCTACACTTCAACTTAGGAAGTTAAAATGCTGCTGAGTGTCTGTGCTGTGCCTCACTTAAAATGCAAACTCTATACCCCAGGGAAGATAAGGGAATGTTTCTGAATTAACTCGAGGATACAGGAGCTATGCGGAAAAACCTCCTCAGAAATAATTAACCATCAATGTTTTGGATGTCACTCAGTGATGTTGTATGTGGAGAAATAAAAATAAAGAAAAAAGCAGACAGTGAAAGAGTTACAGTATCCACCCAGCGGGACGAACAAAAACCAAACAAAAATATCCCAGTTCCCGTAATGCAGCATTTGTTCACTGGTTGTTAACAAAAAGAGTTGTGGTCTGCTGTTCAGTGACGCAGTTTTGATCTCCCAAATCAAGAATTTGTCAAAGCTGATGAGTTCTGCCACACAAAACCCTCCAGAAAACTAACAGAATACTTTTTGTTGTAGCATATGAACATAATTTAATGTGATATTGCAGTGGAGTAGAATGTATTATCCTTTTGCCATTGTTGATGTCATTGGATTGGTATCAGGATTTGGATTTGTAGCAGCTGAGAATCCTAGATGCTAAAATGCATAAAGCTACTGGCCTTGGACTTAGAACATGCAGACGTGTTTAAGATGGGGCTTTATACTTGAAACCCCATGCATACTGTGAAGAATCAGATGCATTAAGTATGAGCTAATAATCAAACAAAAACATAAAAAGAACTGAATTTCACCACGTTTCCACAGTATTTGATACAGTCCTGTATTTTTGCCTCCCTTGCCAGTCCATTTGTTGTACTATCCTCCTGCTCCCCTGTGTTGTTCAACTTTGCTTTGTGTAGTGACTTTGCATCTTCATCCAGTTCTTTTGCTTTGTTAATAAAGTATTTTCTACACCTGGTTCTGAATCTTCAGTATTTGAGTCCTCCACTAACACCCCAAACATGACAAATGTATTCAATTGGTTATCTATAAATGCTGCATTGGTTAACTACCTTGAAACTGATATACTTTATAGAAGATCAGGAAATCCCAAGTATATTTGTTTTGTTTTTTATTGTTGTTTTTTTCAGGGAGGGTGAGGAAGGAGCTAACTCTCTTTGTTTAGTTGAGGTTTTCATTCAAACATTAACAGACATTTCATCAAGAAATGGCTTACCCTACCTTTAAGGAAATGAATCATGCTAAAGATGTTGCAATTATATCTGCTTTTGCTCACTTGAGGCTAAAGGCCCTGACACACAAAGCCGATAATCGGCCATCGGGCCGTCGGTGAGCGTCGGTGCTCGTCTGTCGGCATAGTTTCCTCGGTGTGTCCCGCACGTCGCTACAGGTCGGCCTCCCGTCGGGACGTTTTCAGCCGATTCGACATGTTGAATCGGCGTCGGCCGTCGGTCAAACAGCTCACTCTGTGATTGGCTGTTCCCAGAATTTCCCAGAATGCTTTTCGTCGTCATTTGCGGACTGAATAAAAAAAAAACATGGCGGACATTTCTTATGAATAAAATCAATATTTTGAGTTAGTTTCTGCATAAAAATGCGTTTTGATTACATTTGT
The DNA here is from genome assembly GCF_033807715.1 of Cololabis saira. NCBI lineage: Eukaryota > Metazoa > Chordata > Actinopteri > Beloniformes > Belonidae > Cololabis > Cololabis saira. The sequence goes on along the minus strand of NC_084605.1, from coordinate 30,862,941 downwards.
AGCGAGAAATAAATATTTTACTTTCATAATATTCACTCAGTGAATGTATATAATCACTCGCTTGTCTTTTTCAAACCGCGCCAGAATAAAGGCTGATTTATGGTTCTGCGTTACACCAACAGAGCCTACGGCGTAGGTGACACGGCGTACGCCGTACCCTACGCCGTACCCTACGTCGTAGGCTCTGCGTCGATTTAACACGGAACCATAAATCAGCTCCGGAGCTGGCAGGCAGAAAATCCCAAAATTTTCGGAGCAAATTTCTTAACAGGCGTAGCTACAACTGTTAGATTTCATCTATTAAACCAACATTTATCTTCCTAAATGATTTATTTCAGCCAGCCATTTATTTTAATTCTCCACAGAGCTGCAGGTGGTTGTGCCGTCTGTTTTGTATTGCACTTGTGTTTTCTCAATAAAGCTTTGAAAAAAAAAGCGCTGTCCTCCTCCTTGAGCCCCTGAATACAGACTACCGCTGCCTGCTGGTATGGAGGGGAATTACCTCTCACGCATGCGCAGAACGTACGTGCTAGTTCGCCGTCGGGTGTCGTATTTGCGGTGTGTCTAGTGAGCCGACCCAGCCCGACACAGCCCGACACAGGCGACGCGAGCCGACACAGCAGTCGGCCGAAAGCGGGCGACGTCGGGTTGGTGTGTCAGCACCTTAAGTTGTGATTGAGAAATTATCCTTCTTCATCGTCACTGTGTTTGTTGCTCTTGCTTGTGCTATTTGTGCTAACATCTGGGGATTCACCACGTGTTGTATGTGCTGAACGGACCTTTGTCCAACTTTTCTTCCATCTAATGAAATCCAAAGTATTTTGCAGTTATAAGATTTGATTGTGGGTTGCAAGTCATAGCATTGGTTTACAGACATTTTGTGTTCACACAAGTAATGACTCAATGAATACACATACACTTGTACAGCATATATTTAGGCAGATGGTATGCTGTTTAAACAGTGTGCGGCCATATTAATTGTATGGAAAAATCTTGCTTTGACTTGTGTAAGATCTGCCACAAAGCCAAAAATCAAACAGCAGCTATACTGAAAGAGATGACTGTCGGTCCCTTTTTTTAGTCAAATCGTATTTTAACTTTCAACACTTTTTCAGCTTACAAGACAATCAGCACAGATGCTCCTCAGGGTTGTGTCAGTTCCCCTATATTTTTTACAATGTATATAAAAGAATGTACAACCAGCCCGGGGAACAATGTTTTTAAATTTGCTTACACTGCTGTTCTTGGTTTATCGCACAAAAAATTAATTTCAGTGAACTATCACTTTGAAAACTTGTTTAATTCATATTGGCAAAATTTCTCATTTTAAATGCTATTAAGAATAAAGAGATGTTTTTAAAGGGGACCTATTATGGCATCTAATACCTATTTTAAACAGGCCTTGAATGTCTTAAAAACAAGCTTTTGATTGTTTTTGCTAAATAAATTAGAAATTCAGCCTCTGAGCCATGTCTTTATCATCCCAGTCTCTAACCTCATTATCTATGCAGGATTCTGAGTGGGCGGGGCTATGATAATGAGGCTCTGTGCTGATTGGCTGCCTGAATGAGGCGATACACCGCTATGAAAAAATGGCGGAAGCTCCGGCCGGTGGAGTTAGTTGTGGGCGTGGTTTCACGCATCGCGCCCGTCGTTACGTAACGACAGGAGCAGAATCTGAACGGCTCGTAGATCATCCGGGCGGCTGTACAGACACTGCAGAATTTGGTTGCTTTCCTCCTTTTCTGAGTTGGCAGGCTGAGGGGAGACCACTTTATATATGTTAAAGCAAGAAAAAACATGTTTTTCATAATAGGTCCTTTAACTTAGAGTTGTGGTCATATACAACACAAGTTTATGTGCTTGTCTACAGCAAAAACTGTTTTTATTCAAACAGACCATGCTGGAGAGTTTGGACAGCCTGGTAAGAAACCTAACTGTTCAACTGAAGACCAGCCTGGGTTGCAGAGCGTTGAATGGTTTGATTTGATTTTGATTTGATTTGTTTATTTGCACAACATAAAAAAACGGTACAAAAGTTTAAATGAACATAAAAAGCATGAAAATATGTGCAGGTGAGAAAGGAAGCCCTAAATGGGCTTATTCAAAGTTCTCACCAGGAAAAATACATTGTATTGAAATAATAGCAAGAACAAAAAAACAACAAAAAAAAAACAGCGTTCAAAAAAGATGGATATAAACAGACAATTTCTCGGTGTGCACGTGCAGAAGTGAGTCCACATTAAGTGGAAGCACTTCTAGACGCTTGGTCAATAAGGCTGGTCTGGTTTGGAAGAAGGAATGTGCAACCCTTCAGTCCATTTATCAACAGTCTGTTCTTACGCTAACTGGAATGTTTTGGGTGACCCATCACATGTCCTCCATGCAGAGTGTGAACTTTTACCCAGCGGGAGACCGTATAGAGTCCCTGCTGCAAATTAAACCATTTCAAAAGATGTTTTATTCAAATTTCTACCAAACTTTTGAACACAATGTGAGGCTGAATAAATTGTTCATGGTTTTATGGTCTCTAGATGGTGTATGCAACATTTATAGCACGTGTGATTTTTTTATATATATATGTGAATAGTGAATATTGCGTTTGTGCAATATTTTTTTTTATTCAATTCTGTTAATAGCTTTTGTTTCTGAGATGTATAAACAATCTTTTGGAATATTTATATCTGGAGTATTCATCTGTTGTAACTTGGAGGCATGTGTATGAGCAGCATTTTGTAATTATGTCTTTCACACTGAAATAGGTTCTTTTTAGCACCCCCAATGGTCGGAATAAGGTGCAGAATCCAGGATAATCCAGTGGAAAATTATTTGATGAGCTTTCCTGGTAATAGTTAACAATAGTATGAATCTTAAAATTAAGTTGACACTGATAAGATTAGTTGTGTAAAATAATTATAAGATTATAGTTGTCCTTAATAGTACAGCCTAGTTGCATACTTGTCATCTGGATTATACTCAAAGTATAACATATGATCTAGCACCAATATATGTAAACCTCATCTTAACCACTGTTGTGTGACTTTAACTCTAAAGAACCTAGTCTCACTTTCTTGTTTTTTATTTTCTGAGCCAAACTTTACATTTACATGCTTGTTTGGTAAGGTTTTAAAGCTAAATCTACCCTGTTACGCTCTCATGTTGGCTCTAAAATGCATCCTTTCCCAGCATTAAACCTCGGCATTGAGCAAACATTAAGCAAAAGTATCAAATGAGCCTCCTCCTAACCCACCAGAAAAACTGATTCCTGCTTAAAGAGAAGTGGCTGCATATTTAACTGCCGGCTGTCTTTACAGGCAGGATCGTTCAGCCTCCTCTGAGCGTTTCAAGCAGCCTTCTACTACATAACAGATATTGCTTGCGACAGGCCAGACAAAATGTCCCTGTTGTTTTGCAAGGGAAAATGTGGCATTATCCTTCCACGGCGGTCCCCTTCTGGGTGTGAATGGCCATCTAATCAAGCTCTCCCTTTCACTGCAGCTGGTTACAGCGGGCTGCTAGCTGACCTCTGAGGGGCCGCTTCTCCCTCCCCATCCTCTGGGACCCTTCAACAAGCTTTAGAGGCCAAATGAGGTGTAAGTCTATTAAAAGGGAGTTTGCGTGTAGATCACAGTCCCTCTGGGGGTAGGAGCCTTTGCCTTGTCATTCAGGTGCGGCTAATTTCCTTCTGCTCCACACACAGACATGAGGTCTGCCCGTGGTCCTCATCGCATTCAGACAAGACCTGCTGCTAGAATTTCAAATGACAGTATCTTGCAGAGGCAGCAGGTGATTTATAAAAAAACAGAACAGTGAAATAAAGAGGCACTTCCCTGATGTTGTGGATTATAATATAATATTATAATATAATAATCACAACACAACAAAGCAATCAAAAATGACAGATTTTGGACTTCTCCATGCAAGGAGAATGATTGCACTACATTGGAAAAACGTTGAAACACCATCACTTGGACTATGGAAGAAGGAGCTGATGACGGGTCTTGGTCTGGAGAGGTTGACTTATATAGTCAAGGGTAAAAGAATTTATAGATGTTTGGGACTCATTTATGTCTTTCTTGACCAACAAAATGGATAACACGGAATAACAAAACAAAACTTACACTGGCGATGTGAATATACGATCCTGCCTTTTTAATTTTAATTTTACAGCACTTTATTAGTTTGATGTCTAGTTTATTCTTTTTTTTATTTATTTTTTTTATTTGTGTGATTATTTTAGGGGATATATGTATATATATATATATATATATATATATATATATATATATATATATATATATATATATATATATATATATATATATATATATATATATATATATATATATATATATATATATATATATATATATATATATATATGTGGAAAAAGTTTGTAAATTTGACCTAAGTTTTGATATGCTTGTTGAACTTCAATAAAAATATTGTTAAAAAAATAATAATATAATAATCACAATAAATGCACGGTGATTGCAAAGATTTCATAATTCTTGATTCAGTCCAGAAGTGCATGTGAACCCCACAGTATGCAAATTGGATTGGAAAAAAAAAAAGATGTCCTTAAAAGAAAGTGAAAGTTTAGAGGAATATTTTTAAAGATGTAGTCGCAGCCATAAATATTTGTTGCTTATTTAATTGTCTCAGAAATAGACTTACATGTGAAATGGGACTCACACGAACAAAGCCAGAGGCAGCACTTGCAAGTTGTGGAGTCTGTAAATTGGTTGGAGGCGAGGGATGTCAGAATAACGCAATGTTCTACCAATAAAGGTACTATAAACAGATCCGTTCATCACATCTCCCTTGGAGTTTGGATTCAACCTCAGAGAGCCAGACAGAGTCACAGCTCAGTGCGGTAACGTAATACTTGACGGTCACAGTGCTCCTCGTGCCGTCTCTGCACTCCAACACGCTGCAATTGAAAGAACAAGTTGACAATAGTGTCAACTTTATCCAACAGTTTCAGCTTGTTTACATGTATTCATGGGCAGGAAGTGAAATCAGTGAGCTTTTGTTGTCGAACAGCAAAGTGTGAAATCTCACTTCACTTCAATCCAACTCGTTTACACTTGACAAGACAATAGACAGAAGACAGAAAGCTCCTAAACATTGCTTATATCTGTGGATTATTAACTCACAACAGACTAAAATGGTTGTTAAAAGGATAATTTTAGTTTAATTCAGGCTAACGTTGTTCATTGCTGTCCCTCACAACTTAGCAGAAACTTGAATGTGTGACAAAGCATCCTAAAATTAAAGACTACTCATGCAATTCTTTTTCATTTTACCTAATTATTGACATAGTTTCAATTAGTATTTTTTTTATTTTTTTTTTTTTTATTTTTTTATTTCACAATAATTTTCACAATTCACATTTTCACATGCATGATCTCTATTATACCCACATTCCTACCCTCCCCATAATTACCCTAGGGAAAAAAAAGAAAAAAAAACATACATTAAGGGAGAACAAAATTTAATAAATATTAAAAAATAAATAAATTAAAAAATATATATATAATGGCAGCAACAGCGATATCAAACTATATATATATACCCATATATACATACAAACATACATACATATAAGGCACAAGTTCGAAAATAAAGATACTCATTGGTCCCCTTTGGAAAAATTATCCAGTTTTGAGAATAATGGGAACCAGAATTCTTGAAAAATATGAGCACGGTTGTATTTTTCTAAAGTTAATTTTTCCAATGGTAAAAAAACTGAAATTTGATCCAAAAAAAACTTGAAAGTTTTGGAGGGGAATCATCTTTTATTTTATTTTTTTCTATTACTAAAGTATTTACTGATATTTGGTAGGATAAATGCATCACATAAATGAGATCAGATGGGGAAAACATTTAAGCCAGTTCCCCAGAACCCCTCAAATGTTTCATATTGGCTGGCCTTTGTTGTTTGAAATTTATTTGATCATTTAACCATACGGACAGCTGGGAGCGACTCTAGCCTCCACTTGACCCTGAGCAGGATTAAACGAGTATAGAAAATGGATGCATGGTTTAAGCATATGTGTTTCCTATGCCATCTGACTTTGTAGGGCTGGGAAGCAGTAATGTTGTCATCTTCCTAAATATAAACACTGTGTTAGGTTTATCAGATTATTGTACAGTTGTTAAATGAGATTGAATTTAGATGATCTCCTCCATAGACTCATTTATCAGTGTTAATCTTTATCTCGTCACCTTCTGCATCCACACATTCACGCTGATTGCAACAGAGCGCAAGCAGAAATGATGATGTTGCACGAGTATATGAACCCAATTCAAACCTGAATTCAGTGACTGGACTTGCTCCATCTTTGTTTATGCTTGAGTTAAGCTGCTTAAAACCCCCCTCAAAATACCTTCAGATCAACCCCGGCCTGGTGTTTGGCTGAGGAAGAGCTTTCCCGAATCAAGCATTGACAGTGTTTGTCAGAGGCGACTGGGGTCAGCTGAGCAGCATTAACCTCTGGAAGGCCATCTCTGTGAAATGCATTAGTCACATAGAGGAGGAGGAGGAGGAATGTCCTGTAATAGATTATTGACCAGCGGGCAGCGGCCTGCTCCGCACCATGTGGTCCCAGCCAGCTACTGACCTCTTCATCAGAGATAGAGCATCCCACCTGCAGGCAGCCCAGAGTAAGACAAGAGTCTGCACAGCCACTGCACACCCACGTAAACAGCACTCTCCCAAAACACGCAATAATAACAAACATGCAACTGATATTAACTGTTTGGTTGCGAAAAGACAAGGAGCCTTAGGGGTATGAAAATATATTCATTTGTGGCCATAAAATGGGAGTCCTTGGTTCGTCAAATTGAAAGTGCTGAGGAAACAGCAATTGCTTCCATGAACTTAGACTACCTAATTAAAGGCAGGCAATTTCTCTCCAAGAGAGTCACACTCAAGATATTTAATTGAAATCAAAATGAATATCGCTGGAACGCAAGGAGGAGGATGGAGCGAAAGTCGGCGGGAGAATGGATGCTTTGCCATGCCACTGGTCTCACTCAGCTCACGCGATATTTCAGTTGTTCATTTCTGGAAAATAGATACTTAAATAAACCATTTGGCTTTTCTAATGAGCTTTCTAAAAACTTTATGATGTTGTGAATTACAACAGCCAAAAAAAAAAAGGAGAGAGGAAATACAAAAGCCAAACTGACTTAATCCAGAAAGGCGAGACAACCTCCAAAACTATTGCCAGCATCATCTGTGCTCTGCTTCCCCTTGGCTCAGGCTCACTTTTTTTTTTTTTTAATTGTTTTATAATTCATCTCCGAGCTCTAATTTACCCCCCATCGGCAGCCCAGTATGTTCAACCATTGTGTGAGACATTCAGCTGAATTTTGAATGAGTCTGTCGCATATAAAGTTTCTCTTGCAGGGAGAGCACCTATTTATGGACATGTTTGTTTGTTTTTCATCAGCATTAACCCTTTAGGCGAGTAACGTCCGTATGCCGACTTTTCAAGAGCCCTCCCAGGAACGTCCTTGAGCAGGAAGTCATGTGGTTTCGGTTAGTATGGCTTCTCAGTGACTCCTAGGGTTAAAATACAAGATAATTAATTATGTTTTCGCTATCAGAACGTGTAGGATGGCTTTATCTTATATCTCTGCATGAAAATCCACGCCTGTTAAAATGGCCACCCTGCCTTGTCTTCACGGGTGTGAAATAATCAGAGTCTGTGGTCTGTTGTTTCATGAGCCTGATAGAAGCAACAATCTGAAAAGCCGTTTATATCAGATTTTGGTCATACTACAGGTGCTGCTGGAGCTTCAGTGCTGTTTCTCCTTTTACTGCTTCCTTTTTTTATGATCTGATGATCATTTCATTTGCCAGCTGAACTGAAACCAAGGTACTTGTGTTCATTTAAACCAAGACGATAGCATAATTACTGACTAGAGACATTTAGTTATCAAATCTTGATGGAAGGTTGTGAAAGAGTTTTCCATTATTGACCTAATTTTAATATTAACACAAACATAATGGCAGAGTTGTTTGCATCAACATGGTATATATATATATATATATATATATATATATATATATATATATATATATATATATATATATATATATATATATATATATATATATATATATATATATATATTAGCAAATATAAATATATATATATATATTGGCTGGTATATATATAAATATATATATATATATATATATATATATATATATATGTGTGTATCATTAGTAGTAATAGTATTTTTGTTTTTGTTTGTAATCTACTATGATTATTAGTTAAATAACTGACTTTCAAGCTTTCAAAGGGATTCTACTACTTTTCAAGCAACCCTTGTTAGCTGAAAACTTATGAAATAAAATCTAGACAATAAAACAGCCTAATTTTTACTGAAAAACAAACCAACAACAAGTAACGACTGTGTTTCAGGGCCATGCTGCCGTTTAGAGAGGGCACAAACCAAAATCCTGACGCTGCAATAGGGGACAACACAGCAGTCAAGATGCTAATCTTTGGAGGATTTAAGGATAATATTGCATGATATTAAACATGAAAATCTTACAATGTAGTGACATGTCCCAAATGATGCCCTTAAAAGTAGAATGTTGTGATTTTGAAAGTCATGTTCGCAGAGGTTGAAATTCTGGGCTTCATTTATGTTTTGTGTTGATGTAAATTATTGTCTAAATTCATCACATTTACTTTTGTTTAATGAAATGACATTACATAACTCTTTCATAAAGTGTTGTGAGGTTTGGATCATCAACCAGACTACCATGGCATGGTATATTAGTCCTCTCAGACTCCAACTGCATGTTAGGATGAACAACACATCCAGCTCTGTTAGTTTGTTAGTTTCATGTTTCTTTTATTTGTGTTACCAGATACTTCACAGGTTGATATTTTTCTGACACTGTGACATTTTCGTAAAGGAACACGTTTGTTTTTTGTGTAAGAAAACAACATTTGCACCATCTGTGCTGTAAATACGAAGCTAAAAAAGTGGCGAGTGCTGAATTGTATTTAAAGGAACTGAATAAAAATGTGTTAAACAACGAACTTTTAAAGGTGACAGTAACTCTGAGCCAGGTGTGGTAACCTTTGCAGATTAAAACAAGTTTTCCCCAAATTTTCAGTTCATTTCAGTTCAGTTTATTTGCATAGCACCAGACAAGTCATCTCAAGGCACTTTATAAGGAAGTTGAAAGCAGTTCAGTTAAATCCAGTATGAACTATCAATTTATGCAGGATTTTTTTTTTACCAATATTTTTATTGGTCAGTTTGGTAAATTCAGTCTTAAACGATAAATACCACATATTGCATTTTAAAAAATCATTAAATCAGGTCTTACTGACAAACATGGGGATGTGGAAACAAACAGTCACACTCTCTAGCAGCACACAGAATATGAGGCCATCAGAGTTTTGCACATTACATTGACTGGTGGAGGTCTTCACTGCTTAAGTGGAGCTGCCTGCTGAGGTTTGCCTTTGCAGCAGCAGGCCCATAAGAGTGGTAAGTGGCGGTGATGAGACACTGTCCCCTGTGCCTCCTTCAGCTGCCATTCCCTTAAAATTGAAACAGAGTCCTGCAAATAAATGCCACATTCTGAGCAGGGAGAATGCCCGAAAGTTGCATTATATATAAACACCCATTGGGGAATTGAGCCCCAGCCCAGTCTGCCTTATTTGCTCTCCTTTTTGTTATTTATATGATACAGGAACAGGGCTACATCAGGGTCATTCAGTGTTCATTTATCTTTTTATGTTGTGTTGTTGAGGGAAGCTTCAACAGCCAGGCTGCCTTTAGCAGTGAATCTGCCTTGCGAATCGCCTCCCGTGGTTCCGAACATCACAAATAATGTGATGCATTCATCTCTTGGTATCAATACTGCTTTAGTTTTGCCCCCCTGTTTATTAGCATTAAATGGTATCTCTCTTAAAGATTAATTGAAGCTGGAATAAAAGAAGATGGCTCCCAAGAGTGGCCCGCTGTTTGTTATTCATGTTGGACTGAAAACGGCAACAGTAAATCCTCCAAGTTGTTGTTAAGCTTGCTGTATTACCATATGTGTGCCATTTCCATGGAGTGACAGACCCCCCCCCCCTTGGATCAAATGGGGACTATTGATCCTGCAGCACTCCATTTCAGGTTAATTGTGCTTGAAATGAGGTGCACACACTCAAGCATACCTGCATTGGGAAGGCTTTATTTATTTATATTTGTGAGGGAACACGTGTCAGATAAACAGCAAATATTCAATTCACGTCTTATTCAATTTTGCTCAAAATACCGGTTGTGCTGAAGTATGCTCTGAGAGTGGTTGAGCCAGATTGAATCCGACTTTGATCCGCAATAAGGCTGCCTTTAGATGAGACTACAGGTTGCAGGGAAACCTCAGAGCAATGATGCAACTTCATCTGTGGAAAAAATCTCATTTTTTTTTTTTTTCTTCTTCTTGCAATATTCTAAAGACCTTCTTTCCTCTTAAAACCTCACAGTTTTAGATGTTCTTTTTCCTTACGAAGCAACAACTAGACCTGGCTAAAATATTTCAGTGGGGCTCTGGTGAAACCTGGCCTCCCCCTGACCCCATTCCTGCTGACAGTAAAAAGCCGGCTCTAAGGTAACCAGGCATGAAAAACCCAGCAGAACCAAAGAGGCTGGAAGCACTGCAGTTCCTCCACAGACATCCCACTCAGCCTTCAGCATAATCACGTGCCACGTTATGACTTTGAGTACACACCTCAGCCTTCAAATCATTTCTTTCCCCGCAGCACGTTTGGCTCAAGTGGGAATTTAAGGTGAAAAAGAAACACAGGGTCTTAAATGTTTCAAACGTGATCCAATCTAAACCGGATCAGCGTGCACAAGATCATTTAAAATTATATATTATAAATGCAGCCCTGTCTCTTGCAGTGTAAATCACAGATTATTCAGTGATAACAGACTACTTTAGTAAGAAAAAATAAACTCCTCTAACTGAAGTGATAGTTGAAGATTTGACTCATTCTTTAAAGCTTAAAGTAGGCTAGAGTTTAAAACCATATTTTCTACCACACTAACAGCTACGGTTTTGGTGACAATCATTGCTTTCTAACCCAGCTCCAGGGGCTCTTTATAGAAAAAACAGCGCCGGTTATAGAGGAAAGCCCTCCCTCAGTTTGTTTATAAGCCCATTCTTTTGTAATAGTATATATAAATAAGTGAAAGTGTGTAATGGATCGCATTAAACAGGCAGGCATAGAGAGGCAGGATTTAATTTGCATGCCAGATTAGCTTGCTATTGGTTGGGGCAGTGCCGTAGGGCAGCCTTTTCATTAATAGGATCTAGTCTCTTCAAATCCATTAAGTCAATTGAACCCGTACATAATCTGATTTGAGAGGCACCATGTAAATGCTGTGCTACGCCTGTCTTAGGGCAGGTCTTTGCGCCCCTGAAGAGCAGTGACATGATAGGTATTTGTAGTATTGTGAGGATGCAAAATAAAATAAATAAATACATATTTAAAAAAATAGGAGAGAAGTAAAAAGGGGGAAACATGACCAAGGTAGTCGTATTTTCTATTATACAACCCCCCCCCCTTTTTTTTAATCGCTGTCCACTATCAGGGGAAGCACATACTGTATATGAGCTAAGTAAGCTTCCAAATAGGTTGTTTGCATTTTGATTTTATGGGGCTCAGTGATGAGGTTTTAAGTCAATGAGAGATTTCTTAACAACCACTGTGTGAGAGTGGGTGAAATCGCTAATTTAACCCTTCAATCCAGTGAGGACAGATCTGATTCTCTGAATAGGTGTGTGGCCCGCGTCTACAGTGCAACAGTTCGTTTTCACTGTTGACGAAATTAAGTAATCATTCTTCATCTGAATATTGTTTGACAATTTAGGTAGACTGCCCAAGTTCTGTATCCACGGTTTTGGAAGTTTGCGTCCAAGTTTTAGATATCTTCCTTCTGCAGGGTAGAGATATTTCATGATGAAAGCAGAATAGATAATTAATTAATTGACAGCTGAACAGCAAGATTGCATGCAGTCCAAGGCTATAATAGGTCATTTTAGAAGATTACAGAGACAGGATTGGCTTCTTATTGTCTTCAATGCATACTCACTTGCACGCTCAAACTGGTATTTTGAACAGAACATTATAAAAATGCCTTGACTCTACAACTCTACAATTCAACGCAATATAATTTTCAATCTTTGAAATGTTTTAAAGAACAATGTTTCTAACATGTATAATATTTGAATGAATTTCCATTGCTGTAATCATTCTGTTCCAATAGAATAAATTAGTTGACAAGGACTTATTTACAAAAGAGTCTTGCTATTACTGTGAAATGCTTCTATGTCTGTCTGTGTGCATGGTGTCCATTACCTCTTTATGTGTGGTGAAAAATCAGTTGAATAAGCAAACCATGGCTAATGTTACCTGCCTAACTCAGATAGATATTGTTACCACAGTTTGTGTCCTGTTAGCTGGAGTATTAGTATTTTGTATTAATATTTGTATTAGTAGTTTAAACAAAATACTTACACTTGAGTCCATAACTTAAGATAGTGGCTTTGGACAAGAGCAAATTTAAACACAATTAGCTTTAAATAATAGGGACTACAGGCGGAAATTAGCAATTGTTGCTATAACCTGGCTCAGAGCATCTCTTCTTGTTTTACAAGATTAATGTTTTTTTTGTGCATTGTCCCTGTTTTAAATAAATAAATTCAATCAATTCAATCAAAAAAATGGTCCTGTGTTACCATATTAGTAGGAATCATCAGGATTCTTACCCGTGACAGTGTAACTTAGATTAGATTTAAAGGTAACACCCCTATGGTGCAACCTAAATAGGTATTAACTAAAAGTTACTGTTAATTCAACACATTTTTTACAGTGTATGACAAATAAGACATTTGATCAAATGCACTCTATAGTATCTATTATTTTATTTTATATTATTTTAATTTTATGATCAGTACAATATTGCCTAACTTTCTTTCTCGTTATTTCCTAGTTAATAAAATAAAATAAAATTCCAGTTTGGGATTTTCTACATCTGATTCAGAAACACAGGATCAGAACACATTTTGATGCCAAGGATATGCATACAATACATTTTCATAAATGTATAAAATGCACTTGAAAATCTTTCAAACTTCTCAAGTAAAATCAATTACTACAAGTTAAAAATAATAGATATAAAAGTAAACACACTGACAAAAAAGGGAATTGTATGTAAAATGATTAAAGAATATTTTAAATGTGTTTTTATGCTGTTTTTACAGGAAATGTGAATTAGTAAAGTGAAAATACTCAAAATGCAAAGCAAAAGTATATAGGCTTTAAAGTGCAGGGCACAAGATAAACAATTTTTTCTTGTTCAAATAATTATCTTATCTGAATGTCTGGAGCCACACAGCATCAAAGGCAGTGATGCACAGTCACATTACAACTTTCCTGATGATGCAGAGGAGTCAAAATGACTTAAATCCTTGTTTGTGAGGCTGACTGGTCAGAACTGTGGAGGGGCACACTGCTGGAGGCGCTCAGAAGACAAGGCTCAACATAGTCCAGGTCATGCCTGAGTGACCCTGCTAGCCCCAGATTTACACACTGTACACACACAGCATCTGGACCGACGGGGAGCCACACATGCAGGCACACACACGGACATACACTCAAGCACACTGTAGATGTGAAGAGAGGACAGGGACACACCACTGGGAAATCTATACAGTTTATAATTGGAGGGGCTACAGCAGGAAGAAGAGAACCATAACAAACATACACAAGGGTGAAGAAGGCTGAGAAGATGTGAATATCTAAAAAGAGATTCAGAAAGTGGGATGATTTCGGGGGAGGGACCTTATAAATACATTTGGTGGAGATAATTCAAAGGAAGCGGCCAAAAAATGTTTTTAAAATCCAACTTATTAAACATTTTCAGATGCTTTTGTTTTTTCTTACACTGCTATGAGTGGAACTAAAGGTTGCAATCATCTAACTTATACAGCATTTTTTTCATTATAATCATAAGAACCTTTTATTTATTTATTTTGTACAATTTTAATTTTTTATCTTGTATTTTTGCATAATTCTTGTCTGTAGAAATTGTAAATAGGTCATACTTATTCTCACTACCTCAAACTGCTGCACCTTAAAATGTTTATAATTTTTGTACATAGAAATTCCACATTTGTCTATTGTCTATTGTCTATTGTTCATTTGTTTATTGTTCACCTTATACCATAGAGAGCGAAACTACCGGAGTCAAATTCCTTGTTGGACAATGTTCGAACCTAGCCAATAAAGCTGATTCTGATTCTGATTCTGATTCTGATTCTGAAGAAAATGAAAATGATTTGCACAATTAAATTGCTGCTTATAAGTAAAGCTGTAGTTTTGTAAATGAAGACTCAATGCATAAGAGTCATTTGACAGGCTCACCTGAAGACTCAAATACTTCATTTGCAGTTATTTCTGTGTCACAGGGTTTGTGGCTGCTGCTATGAGGTTTTCCCACTTTTGAAAAATACAATGGGGGGAAAATTAAATCCCTTGAGGAGGATTTAGACACTTATATAACTCCCCAATTATAAAGTTTTTTTTCTTCAAGAAACCTCAGTGGCCTCCCTTCTGTTTGTATGACTCACAAATATCTAATACTGAACTGTGTATAATGCCAGTATGCCCACATGACTGCAGAAAAGGCTCTTTTGCTTTCTGCCCGACTGAGTCAGGCATAATAGGAGGCTTGAAAAGCTGCGAGCTTAAACCAGCACACTCTTGACAAAGCCTTGGTGGCTTGCTGGGAGACTGTGCATCATAGGAAGTTGCCAAAAAACTAATTTTCAAGAGCAGTCAGCATGGTCTTAAAGCTATCTAACGGAACTACACCCATAGGCCACTGAACATAAAATACTTCACTCCTGCATGAGCAATTTGCTGACAATGATGAAAGAAATGGCCACATATACAGTTAACATTTAAGAGAAAAATGGGAAATACTGCATATAACATAATATTTAAACAGCTGCCATCAGTCTAAATTTAATATGGAAAAATGTACAGCCCTGTCAACAGATCTGTATGGACAAAAGCATGTGAACACTTCAACTTTACACCAGTACAGTAAGTGACTATTAAATACCCAAACCCATGGGCTGTAATGGACTGCTGGATTTCCCCGTTTTGAATCATGGAAGCTTTGGTGAGGTCTGGTGCAACCGTTTATTTATTCTTCTTATGATGAAATGCAGTGTCCAACAAATATTAGTGGCATAGTTTACAAAGTACAATAAAATTCAACATCTGGAAATCTTTTGGATTGTGCAAGAATAAACTAAAATGAATTTGGAGATTGATTAGGTGCACTAATAGTGAGAGAAATCTGAATATTCACCTGGTGGGAAACCATGATGACTCCCTGGACATTACTGTAATGCGAGAAAGAAACAAGAAACACACACACAAATATAAGTCACAGATATTCAAGACATTTTCAAATGACAACTTAGACACAACTCAGTGAGGTCACAGGCTAATTACAGCATCTATTTCCTGATTTATTGCTGCACTCCATTCACAACAAATGCATGCAAGAATGTTTTATGTCCAGACAGACGGATTAGATAGATAGATAGATAGATAGATAGATAGATAGATAGATAGATAGATAGATAGATAGATAGATAGATAGATAGATAGATAAATAGATAGATAGATAGATAGATAGATAGATAGATAGATAGATAGATAGATAGATAGATAGATAGATAGATAGATAGATAGATAGATAGATAGATAGATAGATAGATAGATAGATAGATAGATAGATAGATAGATAGATAGATAGATAGATAGATAGATTCATTTCTAAAGGAGAGACAAAGACACAATCATCCATATACTATGTCACATACAGTTATTTTCATTCAATAGTGGTAAAATGTAAGTTCATGTATTCATATTTTGTACGTAAGTACAAATTTAAATGACATCTTTATACCAAGGTATTCCACTTTTATGTGACTTTATTCATCTACTGTCCTATTCGAGGCAAAAGCTTTACATTTAATGTTCTATCCACTGCCTACAGTACATCTAAAGGGTAAAATAATTATTTTAGCTTAAGGTTTTACAAACAGAAGATATAATCGTCTTTTTAATACAAGCTGTGGATAAAGTAATGACTATTATTCCAAACAATACACATTAAATACGTAGAATAATCATCAAAATAACCTGTTACGTTAAAGAGCTGGACCATTACATCATTTGAAGTTTCATAATTTTGCCTTGGCAGTTTATTAAAATTGATTGATATGTTTTCAAAGAAAGAAAAGCATCATATTTTATCAAAATAAAATAAAATATAACTAATTTATAGTAATTCAATTCATCCAGTTCATTCAAGTTTAGTCTGAATATGAAATTCATATACTAGCAATTTATAAAATATAGTCTAATATCCTTTCTTATATATTGTTAAGAGTCCATTTCACCTCAGAGATGTTGGATGTGGAAGCATTACCTTTACGTCAGTCTGGTGTGGGATCACCATGCTTGCATCTCATTTATGAATTATCGCAAAGGAAAACATTATGCAAACAGTGAAACTTTGAAACATTAAAGATGCAAACTCAGATAAAAAGGTAAAAACTCATGCAAGTAATATACGGAAATTTGAAAAAAAAAATGTTTACATGAATATCAAACATCAAACCGCGTGTCATTTCTACAGATATGACATTTTCCTCACAATTTCTATGATATGCAAAGCAGTTAGGGTTAGTGTAGTTCAGGACAGAATCTCATTCCTCCAGAATGCATGAAACATTATACAATATAAAGTAAATAAATGAAAGCAATGTAATTGCATAATAAATAATAAAGACACTTCTCATATATAATGTTCAATTAAACCAAGTTTTTCAGCCAAAAAGAATGCTCAGACTATCTAAACATTTGTTCTGCAATGCAATGCAATTCAAGTATAAGTGTATTCCACAAAAAAAATAAAGCCTGGTATTTCCTTTTAGCCAGGTTCTATAATAACAAGCCACATTTTATAATAAACCACGTTGATGTTAGTGAGACGTCCTGGTCCCTTCTGACCCCCTTACCTGCCGGCCTCAAACCTCCCTGTGCCTTCTTCTTATATTTCACCCCACATTGATATTTACCTGTCTGTGGGTGGTCCTCCATCCACAACTACCACACACACACACACACACACACACACACACACACACACACACACACACACACACACACACACACACACACACACACACACACGCTACAACCCACACTGGCAAGTCCAGGCACAGAGTGCATGTTTATCCCATTTCAGCTTTACAGTTTATGTTTTGTGGTTTATGCCCTTGTTATAAGAGTTTTTTTTTTTAAAGAGGATCAATGGTGGGGACACTGAGAGGGACCATTCAGCAAAATAGTCCCCATTCCTGGCCCCCCGACCACCTAACTTGTTCTTCTACTTATGACCCCATAATGTGTGTGGGAGGGGGAATATTACCTTTTCGCAGATAGCGCTTCCCCATATTCCCTGACCCCACAGAGACATTACAGTGGGCAAATATAAAGCAGGGCTTCATGAAGCCTGAGCTTATCTGGCCTCTGAAAGTATGTGAGACATGCCTGGGAACAAAAGACCATCTCTCAGCCTGGGAGCAGGCCAAGGGGATCTCTTTCAGCAGCCACAGATTGCCCTGTGTTTTCTTAATTGACAGACCCCATCCACTTTTGATAAAAATGACATGCAGCTGGCAGGCAGGTCTGGCCTTCCAGGTAGACCACCTTTCAGCAGGAAAATTGTCCTCAATCTACTTCATAAAGAAGTTCGATGGAGGTCTCACAGTCAGCGTCACATACGTACGTTTCTGTGAGAAGTTGTCCTTGCTGTGGATTACACCTGCGTGGGAAACTACCATTTCAGAGAGAAGGGTCAAGTTTCCAAAGGTCCTACATACCCACAAATACACATGCCTTTCGCAACCAATAATTGACAAAATCAATGGCACAAACTTTGCAACAGAACTGTCTAAAAATCCAAAAACACGATCTATTAGAGAACAGAAATTGTCCTGGTAGGAATTACTATAATGCTCAGGTGAAACAATTACTGTACACTATTGCCCACAAAGTTGGAATCATTTTGTTTTCAGGAATTTTCCTTTTTTTAATCACACTTTTTATTGACGATAATAACAAAAAAGTTAAAATTTAAAAAAAAATACACATATATTAAGACATTGGACAACTTTCTTTTTACTTGTCTGATACACAGTAAGCTGCAAATCGATGAATTATTGAGTAAACAGCACCAATGATTAATGCTGCATTATCATATGGCTACCTGAAGCTACACAGTATGTCTCATTGTTCCTTTCCAGGGAAAGTATGTCCTCAGCTGGCCAGACAGTGTAGTGCACCTATTATCCAAGAGAGACCTGTCAATCACATCTGAAAGACAAGACCACTGTTTAGCTGTGCTTAAACATTAAAGAGCAAGATCTTCAGCAACTTCTACATTTATTTTCAAATTATGTTTATTAGCAAATTCCAGAAAGATCTGATAAAGCAAAATATGCACCTATATCATTACACAGTACTTGCATATGCAGGATATACCCATGTAGCCTACACTGTGATCGAATCCATGTACAATATAGTCATTAAATATACATTTTGTTGCAAAGTTAGTTTACAAATATTGTTTTTATTAATATACATATGTAATAAATGCCAAAACATTGTGATGCATTGGCTTTGTTATGCTTGTGGATAATTTATTGTTTCGGTTCATTTAGATTGAAATGTTGTTTTTACTTTAGGGGTATCTTCCATATAAAATGTTAAGGTATACGTCATGTTTTCTGGTAAAGTTGTCTCTTCAGTCTGTATTCACAAAGGATTTCTTTCTTTAATAAATTCTCATGAAATTGTAGAAAACATGTATCCTCTTTTTTAAAAGTTAACTTTTTTAACTGAGGTATTAATTATAGGGATCAGACATGTTTTGATCAAAATAACACAGGTAGGTACAAAAGCAATTTTTTAACAAGCTGCTACAGTTCTTTTGAAAGCAGCTAGTATGAGGTGGTGAAGTCAAACTCTTTACTCAAATCATCCCTTTCTTCCTCATTTGCCTTTTTAAAATCTGCTACACAATTCTACTCTGTGATGTCACTGTACATATTTTTAGACTTCGGTAGCTAAACAGTGACTAGAAATCTATTGAGTTTCTGGTTTTGGTTTGGAAGTCACTTTAGACCTTTTTTTTTAATAGGCCCCATTTAAAGCAGCACAAGTACTGGAGGTTGAGTTACTTTTACAACACTGTCTAAGATTTGTTTCTGTTTGGTTTTTTGCTCGGTCACTTCTTTTACATTATCACTTTCTGGAGTCAACACTTCTGCCAAGTCGTGAGCGCTCTCTTTGTTGCTGCGTGAACTGTAAAACGATACACAGTTGTACTGAAGAACAAAGTTACTTTGGTTGTTTTTTTCTAATCAAAGCAACTAGA
This sequence comes from Cololabis saira, assembly GCF_033807715.1. NCBI lineage: Eukaryota > Metazoa > Chordata > Actinopteri > Beloniformes > Belonidae > Cololabis > Cololabis saira. The sequence goes on along the minus strand of NC_084605.1, from coordinate 30,843,381 downwards.
TCCACACATTTCTCAGATATATACATATCGCACACGGATTTCATATCTCAGCTTCTGGAATTTCACCTGTGGCTTAAGGATCATATTGATTTCAAACATGATGCTTCAGTAGAAATGACAGTTTCATTTATAACCTTGTGATGGTATCTGCTATTGTTGGTTTTCTGACTTGATGTTTCTTTGACAGCTTATCACTGAACATAGACATATTTGGTAGTTTCTGACTTAAATTAGATTAAAGTCAGAAACACTAGACGCTCAGATGTAAGTCGCTTTGGATAAAAGCGCCTGCTAAATCACAGTAGTAGTAGTAGTAGTAGTAGATAATTACTCTTATTGAAAAGGAAATCATGATCTTAACAAAAAGAGAACATGGAAAGTGCAGTTCACCCCCTTAATTCAAATTATTGCTGCTAAAGCTGTCAAAGAGAATGACTTAAGTCCAGTATAATATTTCCTAACGTAGGAAATAGGTGGGTTTTTAGCATAGATTTAAAAATGCTGAGGTCAGAAAGAAACCACATCTCGGCAGGGAGCTCATTCCAGAGCCTGGGGGCGGCAACAGAAAAGGCACCCCGGTGTTTATATTTTGACCTCGGGACTTCCAGCGAACGTTGATCGGTTGACCTCAGCGCTCTACCAGGATTACGGACAGTTAAAAGCTCGGATCAATACAAGGGTGCGAGGCCATAAGAGCTTAAAAAACGAACATCAAAAGTTTAAAATCAATATACTACTACTGTCTATATTACATATATATATATATATATATATATATATATATATATATATATATATATATATATATATATATATATATATATATATATATATATATATATATAAAAGTATAGTATTCTAAAATACTATTTGATGAGTATTAATGAATTTGTATGACTTGTCATACAATACAGACTTAGCTTATAGACGTTGGGCATCCCAAGGGCCTGAATTCTACTGAGAATAAAAAGGGGCCATATGGCATCCACATCTCAAGCCCCCCTGATCCACCAAGAGTGACTTCCCCATCCGATGTACAAAAAAGGATGTGGTGCCAAACGGTGTTGGTCCCTCGAGGATATTAGTGAAGCATGGGAGATAAGGAACTAGCCCTTCCAGCCAGTTCCAGCAGATAAGAGCAGGGAGGGGCCCCGAGCTCCATCTGAATCTCCCCTGATTCACTTTGGTGTCCTGGATCACACAAGTAAGATCGGCATCATTCATGCACTGTTTAGCTTCTGTTATTTATCGATAGTTTTAATCAAGCTAGTGAACGGGTGATAGAGAGAATTATTGCAATTATTGAAGTGAATCAAATGAAATGATACTCGACTCAAGCCAAATTATGTAAAATTACCTCTCCAGACAAAATGGGGTCAGTGAATCACAGAAAGGTTCATGAGTTGGTTCCTGACGTAATACACAACAGCGTGCACCACTAGCGGGACAAAGTGGCATTACAAGGCTTCATCTCTACTTGTCAGGACAACATTTTCAGCGGCTCTTTTGTCAAGATCTATATGCAGGTAATAATGGGTTGATTTTCAAATGTTTTAAAGTGTAAAGCTTACAAAAGCACTGTTAAACCCCGAAGAGGAAATATACTGCGGTAGGATTTATTGCCAAAAACAAATGGAAAGAAAAAAAAGCAAGTAAATGCAAACAACTTCAGAAAATATTTGAAAACAATTGGAAGAGAGAGAAAGAAGCAGATTTGAAACCTTGTCATCCCCATTGTGTTGTGTTGTGACTTCACATGCAGCTTTGGCAGGGGAATTTTCTCAGGAGACAATATAGACCTAAAATTGCAGCCAGCAGCTGGATCCTGGATGCAGAAACATTCTTTTACAGTACCATCTCCAACATCATCTACTGCTGACGATCAGTGCAGATTACCACTTCATCTGCAGTCTATCTGTCTGTAAAGTCTGAAATGCCAATAAAGACAGTTTATTGTAGGATGTTGTTGAGCAATAAGCGTAAGTCTCTATCTTCATCTGTCAAACTGTTAGCGTCTAAACCAAAGTGTCATTCATTTAATTTGTTCAAAAATGGGTCTACCGCATATGTGATAAGCTGGTATGTCTGGATGTTCAGTCAATTTTGTCAATTTTAGGATATGCCATTTTTGTAAGTTAAGCAACGCCATTTAAACAGTTTCAATCTAGAAAGTGAATGAGCACACCGCTATGCACCATCATGTTCTTAAGAAACGTAGCTATAGGTTTACTGTCAAATGACAAGATTAGTTTCCTATCAGATTACTAATAGAATTAAAGCTGCAAGCAGCGATGAACGGGCCCTCCACCCTTGTGCACGTTCAGGCTGCAGTGGAAGCGCTTGTATGACTTGCATGTAGATTCTTCAGGCCTGGACATTTAGCGGATGAAATCAGTCACGACTCTCTATATCAAACCATTCAAAAGTTATGGCAGAAAGTAGGAACTATCAGATATCGACCAATCAGAAGAAGGGGCGGGGCTAATTTGCACCAATTATGTTCAAGGACTCAAAACATGTCCGATGACACCACCCACGAGTCTTCATGTCAAACCATTCAAAAGTTATGGCAGAAAGTAGGGACTATCAAATATGGACCAATCAGATGAAGCGGGGGCGCGCTTTTTGGCGTCTATCGTCACCACGGTAACGCTTTTGACTGAGAAAAGTAATGCGCATCGTCACAGGATGAAGACGCACATTTTGATGTATAACACACCTGGGTGCACGTTACGGTTCGGGCAAAGAAACGGCCGAAGAAATGGCATAAATTGCGCCAAAATGACACGATTAATTCAAAATGGCCGACTTCCTGTTCGGTTTCGGCCATGGCGCCTAGAGACTTTTCTTTATCTTCTTTGATACAGGTGTGTACCGATTTTCGTGCATGTACGTCAAACCGTATTGTGGGGCTTGAGGCACAAAGTTTTCTAGGGGGCGCTGTTGAACCATTAGGCCCGCCCATTAATGCCAACCATTAAAATTTTTCGCCAGGCCTGGTTTGCGTGCAAAATTTAGTGACTTTTGGGTAACGTTTAGGGGGGCAAAAAAAGGTCCTCATTTCGTCGGAAAAATTAAAAAAAAAAAAAAAAAAACAACAAAAACGAGAAAAAAACAATTCCTACAGATACAATAGGGCCTTCGCACTGTTAGTGCTCGGGCCCTAATAAGGATAAAATAAACATTTGAGGTAAAACATTTAAAGGTCATTACAGGCATTTTGAAGTTTTTTGTCCTTGTCACAACCCAACATCACTCCCTGATGTGTAATAAAGCGCTTGAAACAAAAACAGAAAACAAAAATAACCTGTAAACAGCCAACAAATTGTTAAAGTCCAAGTAAAACTAAGTTAGAGAGTTGCATGGAAACCTGTTGTAAAAGATGTGAAAAGACACCGTATGTTGTACTTCATTGTGGAGTTAGACTGTAAAACAGCTTTTCATTCAATTCCAAATTCAATTCAATAACACTTTATTTATCCCTAAAGGGAAATGAGTTAACTCATCAGTTTTTTTTTCATCTTTGTTCTAAGGGCAGACCTGAAATCAGGACTCCATGATGCAGGTTATTAAGGCCAGTAAAATTTGATCCTTATCATTGCAATGTTACAATGTTGTCATTGCAATAGGTCCACAATCAATATATATTTAGCCTCAAAGGAGGCACTGAAACAATTCAGGTGAGAATCTGAAAGTACAACTTAATGTGTTGTGTTGTATTCATCAAATCAATGAGTGGATGTGCCAGAATTTTCTCCAGCTAAATGCAGAAAAGACAGAGGTGATCATTTTTGGCCCTAAAAATGAAAGGGAAAAGATCAGCGCTCTCCTTGGCTCCATGTCATTGACAGCTACAAATCAAGCCAAAAATCTTGGTGTAATTATTGACTCAGACCTGAACTTCAACAGCTTGGATTATTACTAGGTTGGATTATTGCAATGGCATCTTTACAGGCCTTAACAAGATCTCTATCAGGCAGCTGCAGCTGATCCAGAAGTCCTTACAAACACCAGGAAACTGGACCATATTACACCGGTCATGAAATCGCTACACTGGCTTCCAGTGAGTCAAAGGATAGAGTTTAAAATCTTACTGCTGGTCTACAAAGACCTGAATGGTCTTGGACCAAAATACATGGTTGATCTGTTAGTTCCTATGAAGCTCCCAGACCCCTGAGGTTCATCTGGATCTGGTTTGTTGTGGTTCCAAGAACCAGAACCAAGCAAGGTGAGGCAGCGTTCAGTTATTCTGCTCCTCACCGGTGGAACAAACTTCCTGTAGACCTGAGGTCTGCTGCAACTGTAGATCCTTTAAATCAGGCCTAAAAACATTACTGTTTACTGAAGCGTACTCCTAAATTAAATACTTACCTGCTGTACTCTACTGCCTTTACTTTTAACAACTTGTGCTTTTTATTATTTTACCTTCTTTTCTCATAATTTTTTTTCATTGTATTTGTTATTTACTGTCTAATTATGTCTTGCCGCTTTTAATGTTGATGTAAAGCACTTTGAATTACCTTTGACAATACTATCACACATTACTTTTTTTTTTAAATTGGACTTTTAATTTTGCTACTGTTATACCCCTAAAAAAGGGGGTGTGAAACAGACACACAGACACGATGTTCGTTACTCAGCGTCCAGTTCTGTATTGTCTGAATAACGGACACCGTGTCTCCCCTAACGGTAAATTAGAACCCAAAATAACGTGAAAAAAATAACGGTTAGACATTTCTTATAAACGATCAACAAAGCGACGGTTAAACATTATTTATAAAGGGATTATGATATTAGTTTGTTTTTTGTTTTCCTATTACAACATCACAAATCCAAGGGCCTTTGCCAATCAGAACTAATAGATTTTAGATAGACATTTTATCACTATTACACTACCAGTAGCATCTCTAGTCCCCTTTCTGCCAAAAACCTAACCTTCTTAGCAAATATAACTATCCATCTATCCATTTTCTATACCCGCTTTATCCTTTGCAGGGTCACGGGGGGCTGCTGGAGTCTATCCCAGCTCATTACAGAGGAGACGCAGGGGTTCACCCTGGACAGGTCGCCAGTTTATCACAGGGCCACATATACACACACAACCAGGCACATTCACACTCACACCTACGGGCAATTTATAATCACTAATTAACCTAGTATCCATGTTTTTGGACTGTGGGAGGAAGCCGGAGTAACGGGAGAGAACCCACGCAGGCACCGGGAGAACATGCAAACTCCACACAGAAAGACCCTGCCGGGCCAGGGAGTCGAACCAGGAACCTTCTTGCTGTGAGGCAACAGTGCTAACCACCAAGCCACCATGCTGCCCCAAATATAACTACACGAGATGAAGATAATTAAAAGCTAGCAGATGTTTGCTTATATGGGTCTAATATTGATCAGATGAAGTGTCCTCCTCTTAATGAAAGTTTAATTAGCCTGTTTATACATTTTCAGCTCATCAAGTGGCACAAAATTTTACATTTGGAGGAACTCATTGAGGCTGAGCTACTAAATAGTTGTTGCTAATGGCTGTAAGCCCACACAAATGTGGCTATTTAGTATAGCTACTAAATCTGCCCCAACTTACTGCGCTCCGAATAGTAACCAACATGATATCCAAGTTCTCATGTTTACAGTAAACAGAATTTCAGGAAAATCGGTTAAGACTTTGACAAAGTTACATGTCAAATGGGGATCAAATGAAGCGGAAATTAAAAAAAGAATGGAGTCAATTTAATAAACAGTTTATTTCATGAAACCTGGTTTGTTGTTAGGTATATCCTCCATGCACTTTGCTAATGTATCTTTTTTTCAGTTGCTTTTATATTATTAGTCTTGATTTTATTTTCAATGTTCTTCTCCAATAGGAAAGTCTCCATTGTTGAACGAGAAGGGAACAGTAAGGGCTGGATTTAAACGGCCATATAATAATGGATGTATAAGTGTATCACATGTTATAAAACTCTATAAAAGATAAAATTACAAAAAATAGCATTACATTGTTTCCAATTATCACTTTTATTTCAATGGCAAATTTTCAGCAACACATTTTATCACCTTTTCAAATGTTTTCTGATGCAGAAACATGCTCTTTAGTGTTCTGTCATACAGTAAGTGCTAGCATGCTGCCATGGTCCTAAAGAGTATTGTGTGATCAAGATCCAGATGAAGCTCTGTGTGCCATTTCACTCGTCCTCTCCAGTCCCGGCTTTCTTTTATTCTCGCAGGCCTAATAAAGGATGCGTAGGGACATTTTTTGGCAAGATGGGTGAGAACTACCCTCCCCTGCTCCATAGATGCTGGTCTGTTAATGAAGTAACAACAAATTGGGCCGCAGACTAATTTAGAGTGGCGTTTCTTGGCCTCTCTTGGCCTGTGGAGATGTGTTTCATTTTCTCTTATCAGTGATTCAGTCATGTGGATTTACGCATGGACGCCTCTGTCTCCCATGATCGCTGTGCTAATGGAAACTTCGTTAATGTCATTAATCTATTGGCCGAGACTTGTAGCAAACACATATTTTGCTGTTTGTGCTTCATTTGTCAGATAACACTAAATGCTTCCTTTATATCAGAGTTTATCGAGAATGGACCAAGACAGGAAAAATTAGATAAGTTCTGTGAGACATTTTAGGGATCTTTTGCGTTATTCTGTTTTTTATATATATAAATTGATCATGGGGTATTTGTCTAACAGTGGCCTTCATTGTGAAGAAAATATCAAGCTATGATCACATTGCCTAAAAGTCTACAGAATAAAATGGTCTAACCCAAACATCTAACCACTAATCAACATATCCTCACTTTGTCTGAAATAAATCTATGTCTCCCTCCAAAGCAAAGGATAAGAGAGAGTCTAGCATCTTTTGGCATTCTTGAAATATAACAAGATGTGATCTGTGATTATGCCACAACACTGAACTCTGATCTCCACTGCCTGGAGGACACAAGTTCAACACAGCTACTCTCAATTTAGCGGGCCAGATTAGTCGGAGGGCAAAATGCTCCTGCCAGGACAAATCCTCATCATGCTTGTTGTCTACATATTCTCTATTAGGTAAATCGGTGTGTTTATACTGCAGCCAAATTGAGCTTAGATACCTTTGGGTGCTCAAATTCAGGCTGACACAAAGTTTGAGGTCAAACTGGTTGAATGCAACTCATCTGTTCTATAGGAAGAAAGGGCAAAAACTAAAAGAATGAGCCTTTAGGGAAATATTACATGTAGAGTAAAGTTTAATATTGTTGTTTTATCAAAACTGTATGTTTACTATATGTTTATCGATTTATTTTTTTGGTTTTCTTAAGATATATACAGAAACTACAGGAATCTGGCTCTCTTAAACCTAAATCAAATAGAATCCTCATAAATATCACTGCAAACATCTGTATGGGGCCAGTTCCTTGAGAGTTATGAGCTGTGCCTGGTTCTTAGGGAGATCACCCAAAACAGTTGCTTTTGATTGTAGAACAATTTTGTCCTGAACATTATTTAAAAAAATAATAATAATCATTCTTTTGGGCCCCCCTTTGGTTTATAACATGTTTGCGCAGAAATCAGTTCTTGAAGTGTAAAAATATGTGTTGACACTTGTCCATATTTCATCTGTGTGCATCTGCGTGTGGTGTGCGTGTGGGGTGGGGGGACTGATAGCATGACTAATTGTTTCATTTTTTTATTTGAAATGTATAAACAATTATATTGTGAAGTAAAAAGTTTTAAAATATATGAAATATTTTCACGGCACCAGCACACTCCTCAAAACATTATTTTAACAAACTACATATAAAAGAAACACACAGTCCACACACAAAAGAGTGTGTGCATGGGTAAACATTGTGTCTCTTGATTCTGTCTAGATTTATTGTAATAAAGTATCATTATTTCTGTCAATGCTTACTTTGGTTCTTGGTTCTTTGGTTCTTACTTTGGGACATTTCATCAGCCGCTGGTTGAGCTGTTGAGGAACGGCGTTGGCTATTATTCTTTATTCGTGGCGGTAATTTCAGTTCAGGCTATTTGTATCTATTTGTATTAGCAAAATAGTGTGTGTATAGAAACTCCCCCCCTACCTTGAATGGACATTTTAGGATTTTTTTTATCTCTGCGACGGTCGTGCTCAGAGTCGGAGTGGTTCCTGTTGGCTAATAGGCTGTGTTTGTTCTTATAAACATTGGGTCAAAGATTTTGATCCAGCTCATTGGGTTACGGGTGAAGAGGTCAGAGTTTGTTTTTTTGTTGTTGTATTTCTGGAAAATTATATAAATCAACAAATTTAGTTTATGTGTAATAAGGGACATGCTTTTTTTTATTTATAGCTGATATAGCAAATAACTAGCTGTCATCACTTTTGCAACTTACTACACAGCTGTATTGATTTCTGATCATTGCTTCCGGGCTGTGAATGAAGACCTAACACAGCGTAGTCATTCATATTTTAAAGGTATTGTGACATAATTTTTAACATGCTTTTAACACTATTAAAAGTCTTGGCCAATATCCCTAAAATGTGTCTAAAAGGGTGTAACAAGAAAAACTTCACTCCAGTACTCCATGCCTGGCTTTTTTTATGACGGTGTTTTTTGCGCAGTGAAAAACGCGTCCTTTTCCCCCTTTCCTGTCAATCATTGCCCCGCTCCTCCTCCCAATACCCCCCCCCCACCCCCCGCAAACTCCCCGCACACAGCAGACAGTGGATCAATGGTATGTGATTTTGTCTTGCACACCATCCACGGGCTGAGCCTCGATCAGAAGGACTCAGCCACCCGACCGCAAGCGGTCTTCCGTACGCCACATTTCCCACGCCTGCCGCTCGGACGGGGATTCGGCGCTGAGCTCTTCCCTCTTCGCTCGCCGCTACTGAGGGAATCCTTGTTAGTTTCTTTTCCTCCGCTTAGTAATATGCTTAAATTCAGAGGGTTGTCTCGTCTGATCTGAGGTCGAAGGCGGAAAAAAAAGGAGAGCGCGGGTGGAGAGGAGAGAGGCGGTGGCCGTCTCTCTCCCTCCAGCCCGCGGCTCAGTGCTGATGGGCAGGGAGCTGGGTGGAGGGGGCGGTGATTTAGCGGGTCTATACGTAAAGGTCCGCCACCCAACCAGATGCGCCGTTTTTGCATAATTATGCGGATATTCCCAGAAAGCACAAAATACACTGAATGTTAAAAGTTCCCTTTTTTCTGGGTGTAATTGATGTCAAGACACCCAACTAAACACAAAAAATCAAGAAAAATGTGTTTTTCATGTCACAATCCCTTTAAAGAGAATGCATTTTGTTGAGCAGCTAATTCACCTGTCGCTAAGACTCACTCCTCAAACACAGATTAACAAATGGCTGTTGAGTATCAGTCGCACAAAGACCAAAGCTCAGGTATCTGTACCATTCAGCTCCATAGAGAAACAAGAAAGGAAGATCCTGAACTCTCCTGTGTTTTTTCTGGAGTTTTGAATTTTGGACATCTTCTTAGGTTGGGTAATAAATCAACACTCAGCCACCTATTTGTTTGGTCTGAGTCCTGCATATCAGTCTGTTCCATTCAGCATATAACAGATGCATGGCCTACATGAATTGGCTGTGTATAAGCACCTAGAAATCAATATTCTGTGTGGTCCGTCTTTAACCCACTCTCTGGTAACCTTAAAGGAGCATGAGGCTCCTTTTAAGAAATGAGACTCTCTAGCGCCACCCTTCACCACGACGGCCATCGGGGGTACTGCAGCCAACAGTGAAGCCGGCACGGGAGAACGGGGAGAACGTGCATGCAGCGTCATGTGACGTCACATCCACAGGACAGCGCGGGAAATTCGGGCCCCGAATTGCAGCACATTTTGCAGCACACAGCCTGTTCAAGGCAACGGAGAGATACGCTAGAGGGCTCATTCGTTTTGGTTTGGAATGCTTCATCTGACATTATTACTAGAAAACTTAAAACGTTTACGAATTTTTTTCATAAATCCTGCCTCAATCCTGCCTCATGCTCCTTTAACTCTACAACAGAGGTTCATTTTTAACCATTTTTTAGTAGAAGATCCAACTCAATCCTGCTGTGTTGCACCCCATGGCTACTGTAGATTGTTCTATATCTGACCCAGCAGGAGTAAGTAAACAACCCAAATTGCATTATTTTTAACCGAGCAGTTTTTAGAGTGCAAGAGTGCATATTTATGAGCTTTATGAATTGTATAAATACACACTCCTTGTACTTAAAGCTAAAGATCTCAGTGCAATCATTTCAAAGTGTAAGGGACATTCAAGGTATTATTTACTCTTATATTATTTTTGATGAATTCATTATCATTGTATCAGAATTAAGGAAGGAGCCTAAGTCACTACTTTTTTCTGGCACATGCACTTTCCATTAAATAAGAATCTATAAAATGACATACAGCCATTTTCTGTGGGCAAACAGAACGGTCACCTCAGCTACGATGACCTATTTATTCACAAACAATGATAAAAATGTCTTAATTAAGACCTAGATTGTGTAAGACTGCTCTAGATGACCCCTTTTTCATGTGCAGTTTATAGTTATGACCACATCAATTAGGAAAAGGCTAACAAGCATGGCAGTTCTGAGTTCTTGGAAACCTTCAAATGTCGCTTAAATTCGACCCTGAATGTGTCTTGTGCAACATCATTATTCACTCCACTTAGGTGCTAAAACTGCAACTGTGGCTCAACTCGTGCACTATATAATAGACTGCTTTGTATTCTCTTTTTTTTAATCCTCAAATCTGTGACACATACTGTTTTTAAACCCTAAAGAGGTTCATCAGCATCTTCCAGCACTTTAAATCTGTCTAAATTGAGCCTCACAGGTCCTAAACATACATGTTTATTCATGCTGATTTTAAAATCCAACATTATTTCCTGCTTGGTTGATCGACATTTTGATGCCCATGCTCACAAAAGCACTGTAATGTTGTCATTAGTTATGCTTCTCTGGTGGCCAAAAGATGGATCCTTAAGTCCCGGGATCCAATAAGGTTGTATATGAATGGTTGGAGGAGATAAACTACATCAAATAAATGAAAGAACTGATGGAAGACGAAGAGGAAAGCTTCTTAATTAAAAATATGAAAATGAACAAAATCTCTGACACAGTTTTGGGCCCATGTGAACAGCTGCAGTAATTCTCTCTTCACTTAAAAAAAAAAAAATAACTTCAATTAATTCACATGGCTGAAAAGTATCCTAAACCAATTTTTTGATTATTTTTCTTAAACAGGATCTAGTTTTCACCCTTGCGGCAGATTAAATTAGTATTTTGCATTTATATAAATAAGTAGATATATTTCTTATAGTTCTCACTTTAGTGTTCAGTTGATTAATGTTACACAAAAATGTATCCCAGTTGTTTGGTAAATCTGAGGTAAACCCGATATTGAGATATTGAGAAAAATGATTAAAAAATATATAAAGATAAAAAAATTGTATAAACACAATGGATCAAAGTTTTTTTTAATCATTATTTCAGTTATAAAAAAGTTATAGAAGTTATAAAAAAAACTTGTGTATTTGATTAACGGAATTCAAAATTCAGTTACATCTATATTGTAATTAATATTAGATTACATATGTTTTACTTCAGTTGCTTGACAAACCAGTTAAACTGATAATCCAACCAACCGTTTTATTTGTCCATTGATTTATCATTATCATTTAACTCTCATGAGCTGAAGGAAGCTGATCTCCTGTTTTGTTTGAGTGACATTTAAAACAGTGTTGTTTTTATGTAATTAAAGAGACTCTCCTTCTATTTTTCAGTTAACTTTTTTCTTTAATTTACTTATTTCACAGAATTAAATATATATTTACATATTAATGCATGCTTGTGTTTATTTATTGCTTTATTTTCCAACTCACTCATGATGAACCTAAAAAAAAAAGGGAAAGTGTTGCTGGATTGGTATCTGCTTCATCATCTGGAGGATCTCGGGGGGCTGGACCCGGTCAGTTAAAACTGGGCAAGACTCAGGAGTCAGGATACACCCAAGACAGATCAGCAGCTCATCGTGAGGACAGTATCATCTCCATGTTAGTGCAGAATAGCTTTAAAACACCATTTTAAGTCTGAACTACACTAATATGGGTTTAACTCCTTTCACTGAGAAAGCCCGCTCGAGCACAGCCAGGTTGCAAACTTTCCCTGTGCTTGTGCAGGACTGAAAACTGAATCTGTACTAGGGATGCCCCGATACCATTTTCTTCACACCGAGTACGAGTATTTTAATTTGCCTACTCGCCGATACCGAGTACCGATCCGATACTTCTACCACAAAAATAACTAGGCTAAAAATGCAATGAATTGGAAGACAGGTTTTATTTGCAACAGAAATTCAATTTTAAACAAAACTCAGCCGGCCGGGTTTTCCTCCGCGCTTTAGTCTCATCGCAGGTACATCAACTGCGCATGTGCGGTGCTTCACGGTTATCACTCTCTTCTCATCACCACCCTAAGCTTAGCCGACTAGCGGCTAACTGGAATGTAACAATGGGATTGTTTACGTTGTTTCACATGGGCGGCTTCAGGTGAAGCACCGCACATGCGCAGTTGATGTACCTGCGATGAGACCACGTTTTACTGTGAGTTACATGGAGTGTTTAATAAAGTTCCCTGTGAGTAAGGGGAATACTCAACCGTCCAGTTTGTATAATTAAGGAAGAACAAACTGAAACACGGAACAGCTGGCTGAGCAGCGGCGGCTAGGCGGCTGCTCACTCACCCGGGGAGCCACGGGGCGGCTCAACATCTCCCCCTAGAGTCACTAACCAGTAACTACAACAACAATGAAGTATCGGTGCGTGGTATCGGAGAATTTTTGCGAGTACGAGTATATGAGAGCAGTATCGGCCCCGATACCGATACCAGTATCGGTATCGGGGCATCCCTAATCTGTACATAGTCATTTAGAATTTGTAAAAGCTCACACTCAATCATGTAAGTATTTGTGAATTTCTTAATTTGTAAAACTAGATATTTTTCATAGGATACTTGAGCACAGAATTTGCTTTCAGGCTAAAGAAAGAAATAGTTATGGTAATGACAGTTTCTCAACTCAAATCAGATGGCTCTAAATAGCTCAGTGGGTTGAGCGGCCAATGTTTGCAGAGACTACTGCCCTTGTGCAGGCAGCGCAGGTTCGAGTCCTGGCCTGTCGCTCTTTGCTGCGTCTCTTCCCCCTTCTCTCTTTCTCATTAAAGGCTACTAGTGCCACAAAAATCTTCACAGAATATTTCAGGTCATTTGAAGAGGAAAAAATAAGATCTTTGAAAGATGTAAAATAATAATTTCACAAAATGCATTTGTAGCAGCAAATAGCCTGATCCCAACATGAGAGTGATGATAAGACTGAAATCAGTCCTGAGGGGTCTGACTGCTGAGAATCTTCGCTTTGTAAGAGACGCATACGGTGAACTATTGGTTTCTACATGAAATGTTTAGAGGTTTCTCACATTTTTAATGTAGATTTAAAGGACAACAAAGGTCTCTCATGTTAACTAAAATTAAAATCAGAGTACAGCCTAGGTTCATCTAAGATCTCCTGTTGCACACACGGGCT